>NC_056741.1:1850417045-1850527045 GCF_019279795.1 Protopterus annectens
GCCTCCTTCATTATTTCGCTGTTTTTGTCACTGTAGTGCGATCTCGGAGTTGTTATATTTAAGTAGGGGGGTGTGGGGGGCACAGCTTTCCCCATGTCGAGCGAAGCCCCTCACTTTATGTAATGTTTTTAAGTTTTTTTTTTCTTTTTTGGAACAGCGATTTGTTTTTTCCCTGGGAAAAAAAATCGCTATTCTATGTGTTCGGGATTGTAAGCTTTCATTTACATGGGGTCAAAAAATCAGCATTCGTTTTTTTAAGCGTTCGCTGATTTAATATAGACCCTCACATTTTTGTAACTTCTTTTCATTCTTATGTGAACTGCTAAAAGCTAACTAGTTGCCTGGCAGACAGCTTCATCATTACACAGATTTTTAGCATTTAGGGAGCTATACAAATGGCTAATACATAAATTTGCCTTCAGTCTGTTATTTGTTTTTCAAGGTGAAAGGATTATTGTTAAGATCTCAGTTAGCACATTGTTTACATTAGATATCTCCCTTTCTGGGTGTTTATTAAGAACTCTAGTAATACTACCTTCCTACATTAGGAGGGAAGCAGAGCACACCAAAATAAGCTATTTTTCATCACTGCTACTGAACCAGAAACTGTTGTATTGTAACTACTCAGCATTGAAAAATATTCCTCTCTAGCAGAGGCTTTTTTGAATTACTTTGTGATAACAGCTGGCAAAGATGTTTGGTATTTGGGGCATTTTATGGAAACTAACACAAATGGAATGAAAGAAGAATTGCATTATATGTATTGTGCTGAATCCGGCTAGGTTGTACTTACTTCTTTGGTTTTGTTTGAAATAAACTAAATCGTGTGAGTACTGTGCTTCTCAGAGTTGAATTTCAGAGTGCAGCTAAACAAGATTTTCTCCAGGATGGAGGATTATCTTTTATCTATACCATCAAGCATTTCTTCAGACTTCAGTATTTCTTAGGGACTTAATGAACCTGTTTTCAGTTTGTCCTCCATTCCTTATTGCAATATTACCAGCTTACCATATTTTAATGTAACATAGGCAATTTATTCTTCAAGGGCAGCAGGCACTGAATTTGTAGATGAAGTACTAAAATGTAAAGTTGCTTGCTAGCAGCAACCATTTTGTTAGTTACAGATCTCTTTAATGTGGAATTATTCAGATGACTTTTACTGCTGCAGAGACTGTGCATATTGATTGATATTGGTGGATTGTAATGACAGGAGTTTGAGTGGACTTTTATGGTTGAAATGTTCTTAACTGGGCAGTTTTGTCATTATTTGTTCATATGTTTTGTTTCATTACTTACTGGAAAAATGTTCAAAACTATTCATTTAAAACATGCTCTAACAAGTGCTGCTGTAGTATGCAAGGGATATAATTTGATTGTTATATATTATAATTTACTACAATCGGGAAGGTGAATCAAAGAACTTTTGCATGGTCCTAAAAATGTGTCCAAGGGGCCTATGATTTGAAAACAGACCAAAGGTAAACTTAATCCACCACTGGCCAGATGCATTTTCTTTGAATGTGGGTTTCAATGCTGTTTCAGTGAATGTGAGTTTCAAAGGCAGAAAAGTTTTAATGCCAAGTCTGCTTTCATTGTGAGAGTGTATTACTTTGTTTAGCAAATGTTTATCAGTGTATGTGCTATAAAATTTGAAATAAAAGTTTTAAATTAAATCCAAATCTCTATAATCATTGTAGAAGTAAAGCAGAAAACAGTATGCACACTGTAAGTTTTGAACAGTGTTTATGGCAACTGGGAAGAAATGGAGAAATAGCCAAGTAATGGGAGACTGGAATGGCTGCTTGGGAGGGGACCTGGGTACCAAAATGACACGCATTTTGCTTTCACGCACAGGTCCTGAATTTTTGACATGAAAAGTTGGCAACCCTAGATGAAGTAGCAGAATAATGGGATTTTACTTTCTGATGGGTATCAAGAGTAACTTAACTGTATTCAGTTCCAGATGCAATTTGGATGGTGGATGCTGAATCAAATGGAGGACAAACAGTTCACGGTTGGTTCTGGATTTGATTTGGATGACAAAATATCATGAGCTATCATTTCCATATCCAGCAATGTCCCTGGTTTGTCTGGCAATAAGTTTTGCTGGTTCATGTAGTCTGATGTTGGTGCTGTCTCAGTTGTACTTGTCACAAGGGAGGGTCTTTTTGACATGTGATACATGGATCCAGGTGGAGAGTCCCTCACAATGGATGACAGTAGCAGGTATGAGCAAAACCAAGTATGATCCTTTCCATTTGGGGCTGAATTTCTTTGAATATGCATTTTGATGTATATAAAGTCTCTAGGGTGCAGGTCATGGTGATCATGCTTGGCCACTGGGCTGCATGTATAATGACACTATATTTCTGCAAAAGAGAACACAGAGATTTATTGTATGAAAGCATTGTTTCATCGGTATCTTGCGATTCTAAATACTTAGGCAGAGGAGTAGCAGGTATTCTCATGCATCTGCCTGCAAGGATTTCATGAAGGGACAATTTTCTAGGGGCACTGACGGCACTTCTAACACTATTTTTCTGCTTCTGGCTATTTAGGAAGAGGTTCTTCACAAACTTTAGCTAAATTAAGTTTATTTGTTTGATTAGCTCTCTCCACTATCCCAGAAGCCTGTGGTCTTTAGGGACAATGGAACTGTAGCTTAACCAGGGGTGGCTCATGCTATAAGACTGCAGGACTGCAGCCCCCCACCTGTAAAAAGAAAAATAATTTCATCCCCCCACTGAAGAAAATGAAAATAAAAAATAAAAAATTCATGATAGTCTCGGAACTCCACGCATGTGTGCTGAGTTAGGCAGTCCAGAACTCCAAGCATGCATGCGTGCTTACTTCCTGAACTCCAGACTGCTCAGTTAGGCAGTCCAGATAGGGAAGGAAGGGAGCTCCGCCCTGCTAGCCCAGAGGTCTGTGCAGTGACAATCGCACAGACCAGAAGCACACCAGACTGCATCGCCCGGAGGCTGGAGACTTCAGCCTACTAACGTCTTGCGGGGAAACCCAAAACAGCCTGAGCGAGCTGTTATGGAGGTGATAGGGCTGCTACGGAGGACTTAGCTTTCAGTTATGGAGATGATCAGGGCTGCTATGGAGGACTTAGCTTGCAGAGGACAGAATCAGGCTGCTACGGAGGTTCGGAAGGTAAGGTGTGTGTGTGTGTGTGTGTGTATGTGTGTGTGTGTGTGTGTGTGTGTGTGTGTGTGTGTGTGTGTGTGTGTGTGTGTGTGAGTGTGTGTGAGAGACTTTCTACAACAGAACAGAGGTTTATTTTTTTTGTTTCTTAAGCTTACAGAGCTTGTGCAGTCTGGAGTTTTTTTTTTAAACAGTCCAGCGAAGCAGAGTGTCTTAGCTTTCAGAACAGAACTTGATGTATTAATTGAACTTGTGCTTACTGTATTTATGAAACACAGCTTCCAGAGCTTAAGCAGAGCTTTTTTTAAAATGTATTTACATGTATTAAGCAGAGCTTTTTTAATGTATTTATGGAGCTTTTTTATGTATTTACGGAGCATGTGTGTGTCTTACTCTCAGCTCTCAGAACAGAGCTTGATGTATTTGAGCATGTGCTTACTTTACTGTATATACAGAACAGAGCTTAAGCAGAACTTTTTTTAATGTATTTACAGCTTCTGGAGCTTAACTCATTCACTCCAGAGCAGCTCAGGAAAAGCTGCCTGCTGAATTCCACCATAGGAACAACAGAGCAGCCTGAGCTCATTTTCAGAAAATCCATTTGTAATACTATACAGAAAACAAATGCTCATAACTCTTTAACTATAAGAGCTACACTAAAAGTGTAAATGCGAAAGTTGTTCAGCAGACACTGACCTTTCCAACAGTGTAAATGTTGATAGTGCATATCAAAGTCATAATGAAATATTTGGCAAGGAATGCTGATATTGTGCAATTTTTTTAATTTTTTGGAAAAGCAAAGCACAATATCTTGGTCTATGTACCATGCAGACCCATACAATTTGAATTTAATTTGTTAGTATGAATGTCAGCTTTAAAATGATACTTTAACCATAACTGTGTGACACTCCTTTCATGAGATATTCACAGAAATATGATTAGTATATTATTTCTCATAATTGATAAATAAACAAAACATAATATCTCATCACCTGTAACAGACAGAGTCTACATATCAGTGTAGAAGTTGTGCATCTGAATGTCAGCTTCAAAATGAAGCATCATTTGTGTGATTACCCTGCTCCCAAGCAAAGATATGGGCATAATAATGAGAAGTATTGTAAATGTATAATTTTCATATTTGTACAAGACTAAACAAACTGTAATATCTGTACGTGTGTACAGTGCCTAGACACAGTTCTTTTACCATGTTGTAAGGAGTAACACTGTCTTCAAAATGATGCATTACTTCACACAATGTGGTGCTCCCTTGCAAAGTTATGTACCAAAATATGAAAAAAAATCATAATTTCCATAACCTAAGTCAGAAACAAACTTTGATATCTGCCTATGACTGCAACATACAGGTACCATTCTTTTACCATGTTAGAACTATAAATAATCTTTTCAAAATGAGGTATTACTTAGCACATTCAGATGCTCCCTTGCAAAGTTATTTACCAAAATATGAAAAAAATTATAATTTCCATAACCATAAGTCTCAAACAAACTTTGATATCTGCACATGTGTCAAACATACTGGCACAATTCTTTTACCATATTAGAACCAGCAATACTGTCTTCAAAATGAGATATTACTTGGCACATTCAGATGCTCCCTTGCAAAGTTATTTACCAAAATATGAAAAAAATCATAATTTCCATAACCATAAGTCTCAAACAAACTTTGATTTCTGCACATGTGTCAAACATACTGGCACAATTCTTTTACCATATTAGAACCAGCAATACTGTCTTCAAAATGAGATATTACTTGGCACATTCAGATGCTCCCTTGCAAAGTTATTTACCAAAATATGAAAAAAAATCATAATTTCCATAACCATAAGTCTCAAACAAACTTTGATTTCTGCACATGTGTCAAACATACTGGCACAATTCTTTTACCATATTAGAACCAGCAATACTGTCTTCAAAATGAGATATTACTTGGCACATTCAGATGCTCCCTTGCAAAGTTATTTACCAAAATATGAAAAAAATCATAATTTCCATAACCATAAGTCTCAAACAAACTTTGATTTCTGCAAATGTGTCAAACATACTGGCACAATTCTTTTACCATATTAGAACCAGCAATACTGTCTTCAAAATGAGATATTACTTGGCACATTCAGATGCTCCCTTGCAAATTTATTTACCAAAATATGAAAAAAATCATAATTTCCATAACCTAAGTCAGAAACAAACTCTGTTATCTGCCTATGAGTACAACATACAGGTACCATTCTTTTACCATGTTAGAACTATAAATAATCTTTTCAAAATGAGGTATTACTTAGCACATTCATATGCTCCCTTGCAAAGTTATTTACCAAAATATGAAAAAAATTATAATTTCCATAACCATAAGTCTCACACAAACTTTGATATCTGCACATGTGTCAAACTTACTGGCACAATTCTTTTACCATATTAGAACCAGCAATACTGTCTTCAAAATGAGATATTACTTGGCACATTCAGATGCTCCCTTGCAAAGTTATTTTCCAAAATATGAAAAAAAAATCATAATTTCCATAACAGTTATTTGCCAAGCTCAGAGAAATAAATTTTACATAACACATTTCATAATAGTGTTTTACTTAATATACTGGTCCAGCTTGGTCATGGGTGTTTTCCATTCTTCTCACAATCATGCAGGGCTCTCCTCACGCCATTGTGGAGGTTGGTCAAGAAGAATGCAATGCCCTCCTCAGTTAGGTGAATGCCATCCCTTCTGAACCAGTGAACATCTTCCCTTCCAGTCTTACCTCATCTGAAATAAAGCATGGGTGGACACTGACAAGGGTGCACAGCCAGGGCACATGTAAAGAGAAAAAGCAGGGTAAGGACCGCCGCTCCACTAATATGCCAAGGACAGGCATGGGGCTCCAGATGTTGGTTATCTGTAGTGTCCCATAGCTGTGCCGGCTGCCCACTCAGACTGCTGATACCACTATGGTCTCATGACCTCCTTCAGTGGCAGCAGTCTGCCTTACCTCTGCCTTTTCTCTTTACATGTGCCCATTCAGCAATGGACCTAAGGGATGAGGGACTGAAGTAACTCACTAATTGCTGTCCTGACCTACCAGAAGGGAGGGAGACTGAGGGGAGAGCTACATCAAGGCAACATGTCAAAAGACCAAGACTGACCCAGGCTGTGTCTTTTTGCATGTTTTTGCAGTACATCACAGTGGCACACCCAAGCCCATGCTTACCGAGGACAGCAGCACTATGGGACTGTGCTGTAGAGTCTCCAGGTTCCCAAGTGCGATCCCGGTGGATCACAAGATCCATGTTGCCTGGGTATGCCCCCTGCGATGCACCCAGCAACACAATATTCGGCGATGGGACAGCGTAAGGTTTTGGCTGCTCCTTTCCAGTGACTCCCAGAACAGCAGAAGACAGTCTTACCTTATCTGAAATAAAGCATGGGTGGACACTGACAAGGGTGCACAGCCAGGGCACATGTAAAGAGAAAAAGCAGGGTAAGGACCGCCGCTCCACTAATATGCCAAGGACAGGCATGGGGCTCCAGATGTTGGTTATCTGTAGTGTCCAATAGCTGTGCCGGCTGCCCACTCAGACTGCTGATACCACTATGGTCTCATGACCTCCTTCAGTGGCAGCAGTCTGCCTTACCTCTGCCTTTTCTCTTTACATGTGCCCATTCAGCAATGGACCTAAGAGATGAGGGACTGAAGTAACTCACTAATTGCTGTCCTGACCTACCGGAAGGGAGGGAGACTGAGGGGAGAGCTACATCAAGGCAACATGTCAAAAGACCAAGACTGACCCAGGCTGTGTCTTTTTGCATGTTTTTGCAGTACATCACAGTGGCACACCCAAGCCTATGCTTACTGAGGACAGCAGCACTATGGGACTGTGCTGTAGAGTCTCCAGGTTCCCAAGTGCGATCCCGGTGGATCACAAGATCCATGCTGGCTGGGTATGCCCCCTGTGATGCACCCAGCAACACAATATTCGGCGATGGGACAGCGTAAGGTTTTTGGCTGCTCCCTTTCCAGTGACTCCCAGAACAGCAGAAGACAGTCTTACCTTATCTGAAATAAAGCATGGGTGGACACTGACAAGGGTTCACAGCCAGGGCACATGTAAAGAGAAAAAGCAGGGTAAGGACCGCCGCTCCACTAATATGCCAAGGACAGGCATGGGGCTCCAGATGTTGGTTATCTGTAGTGTCCCATAGCTGTGCCGGCCCACTCAGACTGCTGATACCACTATGGTCTCATGACCTCCTTCAGTGGCAGCAGTCTGCCTTACCTCTGCCTTTTCTCTTTACATGTGCCCATTCAGCAATGGACCTAAGGGATGAGGAACTGAAGTAACTCACTAATTGCTGTCCTGACCTACCGGAAGGGAGGGAGACTGAGGGGAGAGCTACATCAAGGCAACATGTCAAAAGACCAAGACTGACCCAGGCTGTGTCTTTTTGCATGTTTTTGCAGTACATCACAGTGGCACACCCAAGCCCATGCTTACTGAGGACAGCAGCACTATGGGACTGTGCTGTAGAGTCTCCAGGTTCCCAAGTGCGATCCCGGTGGATCACAAGATCCATGCTGGCTGGGTATGCCTCCTGTGATGCACCCAGCAACACAATATTCGGCGATGGGACAGCGTAAGGGTTTTGGCTGCTCCCTTTCCAGTGACTCCCAGAACAGCAGAAGACAGTCTTACCTTATCTGAAATAAAGCATGGGTGGACACTGACAAGGGTGCACAGCCAGGGCACATGTAAAGAGAAAAAGCAGGGTAAGGACCGCCGCTCCACTAATATGCCAAGGACAGGCATGGGGCTCCAGATGTTGGTTATCTGTAGTGTCCCATAGCTGTGCCGGCTGCCCACTCAGACTGCTGATACCACTATGGTCTCATGACCTCCTTCAGTGGCAGCAGTCTGCCTTACCTCTGCCTTTTCTCTTTACATGTGCCCATTCAGCAATGGACCTAAGGGATGAGGGACTGAAGTAACTCACTAATTGCTGTCCTGACCTACCGGAAGGGAGGGAGACTGAGGGGAGAGCTACATCAAGGCAACATGTCAAAAGACCAAGACTGACCCAGGCTGTGTCTTTTTGCATGTTTTTGCAGTATATCACAGTGGCACACCCAAGCCCATGCTTACCGAGGACAGCAGCACTATGGGACTGTGCTGTAGAGTCTCCAGGTTCCCAAGTGCGATCCCGGTGGATCACAAGATCCATGCTGGCTGGGTATGCCCCCTGTGATGCACCCCGCAACCTAAGAGCAGTTGGCAAAACCAAAGTGAAGAGGGACCTTCCTGGCGTTCGTGCTGAAGGGCTTGGCTGCTAACTGACATGGGGGCACAGAAAGAGCACATGTACACTGAAAAGGCAGGTGAGGCACTCTGCTTTACCTCTGCCTGTTCTATTTACATGTGTCCTTTCTGCAATGGGCAGAAGGGAGGAGCTAATGTAAACCCTGTTGCCCTGACCTACATACACTGACTACACCTGAAGGGAGGGAGACTGAGTGGAGAGCTACATCAAGGCAACATGTCAAAAGGCTTAGACTGACCCAGGCTGTTTTTGCATGTGTCCTTTGCCGGAGGGAACCATTACATCACAGTGGCACACCCAAGGCCCACAGCACTATGGGAGAAATTTATGGCCATGGTACTCTCCAAAGCATTCAACACACAGGTTGACCTTGCAAGTTGGGCACCCCCATGATGGCTCAGCACGTTTACCCTTGCTGGCACAGTTTTTACATCTTGATTTATGCCACTTCACTGGAAAGTGAGAGCCATGCTCAAATCGGCTCACAGCCTCTGGGACAGTAATCTCAGTGCATCTTTTCCTCTTTGTGTAACTGGCAAGTAGATGCAAGCCTAGGTTCCTTCGGAACTGTAACTGTGTTGCAGGAATAATACGTCCAGAACGTGATAGTTGCTGATGTCTGATACTTTCATGGAATATAATGAAAGCATTGACAATGGCCACATCCCATAAGAACCAGAACAAGTACAGCCACCATTTGCGGGCCTTTCTGGCACTGGGATACTGTGTCCTCAGCTGATCTGCTCTGTCCACCCCATTCATGTAACTGTTGTACATGTTTACAACTGGTGGACATGGCACTGATGTCTTTCTTCCATCACGCTTTCTTCTGTATGTGCTGGAGACTGGCAAGGTTGGGTTACAGTTAGTTGACAGGAGGAATACTGGTTTGCTATCCTTCCATTCAGTAGCTAGCAGTGGTCTACTCTGCAATTGTTTGTAGTAGCCTCGAGCTGCTTTTCCAATGGCCTGTCTGTTGAATGTAAGAGGCCATCCTGACCTATTGGTGCGCATGGTTCCACAACAGTATAGATCATCTTTCAGCAATTGCTGTGCTAGTGGAACAGAGGTAAAGAAGTTATCAAAGTAAATGTGATGCTTCTTGCCAATCAGTCCCCTAGTCAAGTCAACTACAACTCTGTGTGCCAGCCCGACCTCTGTATTCTGCTCCGTTTTTCCAGTGTATACCTGGAATTCATGTACATACCCATTGGTTGAGTCTGCCAACACCCACACCTTAATGCCATACCTCTCAGGCTTACCAGGCATAAACTGTCTAAATGTCAAGCATCCACGGAAGCCAACCATGGCTTCGTCTACAGCCACCTCACGATGCACATTGTAACGTGTCCTGCATGCATGAAGCACTGCATCCAGTATTGGCCGTACGTGATGTAGCTTGTCATGACCCACAGCACCATGTGGTAGGCTCAGGCTGTTATCATTGCAGTGGAAGTACTGCTGAATTTTTTCAAACCTATCTCTGGTCATGTACTCTGCTATTGGGAAGCGACCATATACATGGTGCGTTTCCCAGTACTGCCTCAATTCAGGAACATGTACAATAGACATGTATATTCTGACACCTAAAAATGTGCGTATGTCTCCTGGGCACACAGGACTCCACCGCGTATCAACCTTGCCTCCTGCGGCCTGCCTCTGTGCAGCATAGCGATTTGTTTCATTAGCAATACAGGTGTATAGCTCCTCTGGGAACATCAAATTCAGGAAGTCCATCTCTGTGCTATCTGAGCCCAAGTGATCTATTGGTCCTACTGGCCCCACAAATTCCTCAATGTGTAAAGTTTGAAGATGTTTTTCCCACGTGATTTTACGTGATGGGCATGCTCGGCGTACCTGACTGGGTCGCAAGGAACAGTTGGAAATGGGAAAGGCTGAAGGGTTGAAAGATGATGCTCTCTGAATGCCAGTAGCAATTGTACTGCTTGCAGTTGGTAGTGAACTGTTGACACATGTTCCCTGCTGAGGCACACCCATATCAGTCTCTGACAAGGAGCTACTTGGACTCCTATCTAGAGGATTATCTCCATCACAATCACCAAACTGTGGACTACTTCCCACATCATGCACAGGCGAAGGCACATCCACACCCTTATCAGCAGTTGCAGTGCCATGCACTGTGGAGGACTGCATAGCTGTGTCATTTAGACCAGGTGCTTTCGTGAACACAGATAAAGGCATGTCATCGTCTGCGTCATACTCTGAATGCCCTTGGTGGCCATAGTGTGTGGCCAACTTGTGTGTGGGAACCTTCCTTAGTTGTGCAAGTGGCACCTCATCCTCACTGTCTTGGTCACTGACATAATTACTGGTCAGGTCTGCTTTGGCAACTGGTAGTGGTCTTTCAGGAACGGCGGGTACAGGAGCATCATCCTTATCACAGGCAATGGCCTTTTCACGCAGACGTGCGAGTGGAATGTCATCATCCGAGTCATAATCATCATCCTCGCTCTGGTTGGCATTATGTGGTACATCAAGGTGCATACCATCGTCTGAACCACTGCTACAACCATCACAGTCAGTTTCCTCACCCAACAGGTAACGCTGCTTGCTTTCTCCTCAACAGATGGCATCTTTGGTGGTGGCTGTGTTGCTTTACACTTGGAATCACACCTGAAAAACACAATGCAATACAACATTCTGATGTAATATACCTGCAGAGGCATGTGAAAATCAATGCACCTATCGTTATATTTCTATATATATATACACAAATGTTTGGGGGTGGTTGCAAATGAAATAAGATAAATGCATGTTGTTTTGAGTACTACCTAAGACTGCATCACTGATGTACATTTATCTCCCTTCTGCTTCCTATGTCTCCCTCTCACAATACTTCTTTCTCCAAGAACAAACAAAAGGGGAGAAATACAGTCAAATCAAATACATTTATAGTGAAGCAACTGGCCTGATAAAATTACAGTAACCTGCAAAAGAATAAACCCACTATCTGCCCATCTTCATCCATGCATTCAAGACTAGGGCTTTGTTGCAAAATTAAATCCTTCATGCAGCACAGAGTAGACTCATGCCCAGTATAAATGCATAATTGTTTTCAATCATGACATGAAGCAATCGGTCTAAGTAGTACAGTTAATCATGAACTTACTAACACCCTAGGCCAAAGGTTCCTGGAATTCATAAATTCAAATGCAATGGAACAGCTAGTCACCTCTACAACAAAGGTGAGATATTGTACTAGACCTGATAATCACAAACATGGGGACAAAGTGCTCCACACTGGAAGTATACCCCTCACTAGTGAGATCTGACCACAACTAATCACCCGGGATATACAGATCCCTGGATATACAGATCCCACCTCTACCCACAACACAAGACTAGTGAAAAACTTCTCAAAAGCCGACTTCACACTTCTTATAACTGAGATGGTATCCTTTAATCCGACTGGGCCAGTGGAAACCACATCCCACAATGCAGAATCCTTCACAAATGCTTTCTACGTACATCTCCAAGAATGCATGGATCATGCAATCCCAAATAAAACCAAGACCCTCTCCACCAAGGGAAGGCGTCCTGACTGGTGGACCCCAGCCATAAACAAATTGTACAACAAAAGGAAACTACTGCATGACAGAGCAAAATCCCATAAAGAGAAGGCATCTCTGATCAGCAGTAGTAGAAAGCTATGTTCTCTCTTAAAAAACATCCAAGGCCAACTGAGAGAAAATCGCTATGGACACTAAAGATAACCACAAGGCCTTCTTCAGCTATGTTAGAAACCTGGGCGGAAACCCTCAGATATGCTCAGCGGTAGTTCACAATGACAAAAAATACCCTGATCCCACAGATATTGCCAACATTCTGGCACACCGGTTCAGTGCAATTTTCTCACCTCCCTCACCTGCCAAAAGAAGAAATACTTATCCCAGCTGAATGTAACCTCCCTGTCATCTCAGATGTCTAGGTGAGAACCGCCCTCAGTAAAGCTAAAAAGACAGCATCAATGGGACCTGACGATATGCCAGGTTGCGTGCTACGTGAACTCCAAGAGGAGCTAAACCCGCACATAAAAATGCTATTTAACCTTTGCCTTACTACAGGATATGTACCTTAACACTGACGTACAGCAGCAGTAGTCCCACTCCACAAAGGAGGCACCTCTACTGACCCTGATAACTACCTCCCCATAACCTTAACCAGCCTGGTCTGCAAAGCTATGGAAAGAATCATTATGGAACTCACAGACATTGAGGACTTAGACACTTGATCCCACCCAGTTCAGCTTTGTAAAGGGCAGATCCTGCCTTTTGAACCTGGTTGACTTTTTCGAAACAGTCACTAGAGCCATTGAAGAGGCCAAAGCAGTCCATACAGCATACCTTTACTTGGCTAAAGCTTTCGTCACAATACCCCACTCGGGCATCATAGACAAGTTCAACAGCGTAAATCCAGGATTTCCTGGGCACTTCTGTGTGCACACATCTATACAGTTACTATAACATGATTACTCAAGCAGTAGTAGCATGGCACAAAGCATTAACAATTACTTAAAAAGTTGCACTGTAAACATCAAAACCATGTCACAGTATCTAGTACATGTCAAATCCATGCCAGTTGAGCTTCCTCTGTAATAGTCCAGATGCCATTTAGTAACATTTCCTGGTTCCAACAGGAAAAATTCATAAACAAACACCTTCCGTGCAGGTGGGAAATTGCATCAGATTATAAATTGCATCAGATTCTCTGTTGAGTAGCCATTCATTATATTCCGGGTGCAGGTGTAATAAGACATAGCAATTACCAAGTGATGTTACAAAGTACTGGATGTCCCTACAAAATGAAAAGATAACACGATCACTGTCAAGGAGGCTGGCAAGAGACCTACAACAACAGTGAAGGAGCAGCAGGAATTTCTGAAAAAGTACTGGTTGTGTACTACTTGTGACACCAATATCCCATATTCTCCATATGTCTGGACTCTAGGGTAGGTAGGGTTGGACAGAAGCCTTTTCTAACAGAAAAACATCCAGGCCAGGCTACAATTCATGAAACAAGATATCAAGTCTCCCAGAAGCATGTGGGAAAGTGTGTTGTGGTCTGGTGAGAGCAGGTTTTAATTTTGTGGGCACATTCAAGAAGTTACGTTTGGCACAAAAACACCACTTTCTCATCACCAAAAGAACATTCTCACGGTGAAGCATGGTCATGGCAGTATCATGCTTTGGGGTTGCTTTTCACTGGAATTGGGGGTTTAGTCAAGGTGGAGCGAATTATGATTACTTCCACATACTAGTCTCTGCAAAGAAAACTAATCTCAAATTGCAACTGTAGTAGTAAAGTAGTAAATAAGTGTAGTAAAGAAAAGGCACTGGTGTAGATTCATGACTTATACCATTATGGGAAGATTCCAAAACCAAAAAATAATGCTTTCATTGTACACACGTGTGGTTGGACTGCATCTCGCTGCGTACAGTTCTTGAGACAACATAAAGAAAGAGATATCAGGTACCTTGAAGGAATGCAGAAGAAAGCTACCAGAAAAGTGCTGTACAATGGAAGGTAAGGGATATGGTCAAAGACTATAGGAACTACAGATCTTCTCATATGAGTCACAAGGAGGCAGGGCTGGAAGACTTGATACTAGTGCACAGAATCATGCTGGAAAGTGAAAAGTTCACTGACAGGACTCGAACTCCCCTACAGCAGCTTACAGAGACTATAATACTGTAGATAGCCATTTAACACTTCAGCTTTATGCGAGCAAGCTATATGAAAGAACTAATCCAACAAAATCATTCAGTGTGTACAGCAAAGTCTCAAACAATCTATCCCCAGAAAAGCAAGCCATCACAAAAGTCTATTTGGAATAATTGATTAACAGAATTTACAAGAAGACAAACTGAAAGAGTCTCTAACTTGGTATTTGACCAATAAAGGCACTTTAAATTAATCTAATGCCAAACACCAAACATTATTACAATCATATAATGCCCAATACCATGCCCAAACTGAAAAAAAATACAATTTCTATTATGTTAAATAAAAATATAAGGTAGACAATGAAGGCCATGTATAAAAGCAGTTCAAGATCCTATAACACCATATCACCAGTAATCAAATTATTAATGACCAATCTGCGGAAGTATTTATAAGCAAGCAAACAGTGATTACAACAGACCACTACAAAAACGGATATACTGGTGTACTCCTCATAAGTAGCAGTAATAACTAGGAAACCTCATTAGTTACACAACGGTAGCTTCCCATTTGCTAATTTTGTCACGTGAAGAAAAATAAAGCCTGTATACAATAGCTACAGTCCCATATGATATGACACACTTTTATGTCATTATGGGACTACAGAACATTACCAAGAATAACAATAAGAAAACCAGTAAATGTAAAGTTGTCAATCTCGCCTTCATTCTTGCTGGATTGGTTCGGAGCCGATCCTCTTGTGTTTATTCTGATGTCACAGAGCTTCCAATAACCAGTGTTTTTTTTTGCTCCAAAACATCTTTGGGGCATGTACCAATCAAGTCAGCCTAGATGACAACATACATTCCAAATGACCAAACAGTTGGTAATGGAGATCTAAACTTTGCTGTTGGCATTTCATGCATTAATCTGGTTGTGCCAGAAAATGGTGTACTGCTGGGTCACCCATCCACCCAGTGAATAAAGAAAAATAGCATGCATTTACTTTACTTCAGCAACAAACTATACATACATTTCAGGGAACACCCTAACTAGCCATACAAAGCACTGCAACTGCAAGTAAACCACCAACAGGTTATTACAGAACAAGCACAACAGATCACAGAAAGTTTGAAACCACTCCTATTCTACAAGATTCCCACGAGGTCTATTATGGGCATTTAAAATGAAAAGAAACACTAATAATGTCCTATACCGCATGCTCCCAACTGCGTCACTTATCAATTATCATTATAAAACATTAAAGATTCATAATACAAAACCAATGATAATGCATACATCTAACAGCCTTGAAATAACAGTGAACAGGTGGCAAAATGACTCTGTCTTGAAACCTCGCTATCCACCAACAATGCAGCCTCACACACAAACTACTTAGCTATAAAAAGATTTCGATCCCAACTGCCTGAATGTGTCTATATATATATATATGTCTATATATATATATATATATATATATATATATATATATATATATATATGTCTATAAATATATATATATATATATATATATATATATATATATATGTCTATATATATATATATATGTCTATATATATATATATATATATATATATATATATATATGTATATATATATATATATATATATATGTATAAATATATGTCTATATATATATATATATATATATCTATATATATCTATATATATATATATATATATATATATATATATATATATATATATAATCTCCCCAGCTACTTTACACCCTACTTAGCTCACCAAACAGATCTCACTCACAAAGGGAGGTATATATTTAATGATAAATAAAAGAGAAATACTATAACAAATAACGCAACAGAATGACTTCATAGTTCAAAAGCAAAGGAAATCATTTACCACCGCAGTGCATAATAGTCTCAAATAAATACAACACATGAGTTTGGATATTGTCATTGCCTTAGTTAAAATAAAATTATGATTTTCTGTCAAATGAGAGGATGCAAGGCAGTCAATAATATATACTCAAATTATTCATAAAGTACACCACAAATCCTCTTATTCCAGCCACTTTCTCAAGAAAAACAGCAATTGAAGATGTAATGTCTACAATTTTCCTCCTAGACTGCTGATATTTCTTGAAATTTTATACATGATATATGAAAGTAGTGTGGAGGGGGTGGGGGTGTACTGCAATCACTGCAAGTGGAGAAAGAGCCAAATGTTAGTCGTGCATTCATCAATGTGATAACGACTTCTGCTTATGTGAATAACAGTGACAGCTGCTGACAGTTTTACCTGAAAAGTGACAATGACTCTGCTATATTGTAACTGCACTGTGCTAATGACTTGCAAAGTTATGCATAGTGCACTGTGCTAATGACTTGCAAAGTTATGCATGCCCAGACAGGTGATAATTGCTGACATTCATTACATTACCTTCTGCAGGTGTTATGCAACAGTCACAATCTGTTATAAGGCCATAGTCAGTCAAATAGTACAACACTTACATATTGCTATATTGCTATATATTATCTGTTATAAGGCCATAGTCAGTCAAATAGTACAACACTTACATATTGCTGTGCCCTTCCTCCCACCTACATTCCAAGCGACTGACAAAGCCAGGAGAAATGCATAAAAATATGGCAGCTCCATGCTGTCAGTAGTCAGTCTGTAAAGACATGTATCTCACTCAGGCAAATACGCACTATAATCATATTAATAAGACACACAGAAATGTCACGCTAGATAGCTTGTCTTCTGCCATTCACTTACTCAGCAAAAACAGTATAAAAAGTTATTATTGAGCCCATCCTCCCATCTATTTGTTAGCAACATACCAAGCAATGAGGAATGAGTCATATAACCATTGTTTGTGTAGATCAGAAAATCCTGTGGAATAAAAATTAAATAAATTAAATAAATACACCAACACAGGTGCAGGCCATCATATGCCAAGTAATATGGTCTGATAGCCTTGTACTCCCATGCTGACCAAAACTGAATCCCCCTGGAAACATACCTGAAACTAAGCCAAGTATTGAAGTCAATCATATAATGTCATAACTTGCTTGCAGTCATTGTTACAAACAGTAACACCATGAATCGTGTGATTTTAGCTAGTTTTCCAATTAGAAAAAATACAGTATGCTTCTAGCAACATCAGAGATGCTTCAAATGGTAGCACCTTGGCAAGGCTTCAAGGGACACATTAATTCAGCATGCATCTGCTTTGCATTGGTCCCCATAGACTATCCCTCAGACTATCAAGGCTGAAACTGCTAGTCCAGTGAAAGCATATACAAAGCCTGACACTGCATGGAGTTCTCTGTACTCTAAATACAGTGATTCAAAGTAAGTAAGCAGAAGGGGTGTCAGAGCTGAGTCCCAATCTTGGCTGTACTCGTATTGCAAAAAGTGCTTTTCTGAAAGTATTTACAAGTTTCAAAACAGTGAAATTGAACTTTACAAACTCACACTTTCTAGAACTGCTGTAATGTAACAGTTATGGCAAGAAGCTTCTTTGTATGCCTACCTCAGAGTCAAGTAGTGCAGTACCTCAGTAAAAACAGATGACCAACCAAATCTGACACAGCTCTCACAAAAGAAAACTGACTACACTTTCTCTGCACACCTCTGATACTGGACTGTGAAAGAAACGACCACAGTTATAAATTCCAGCTTGCTTGACATAAAAGCACACAAACAATGCCAGACCAGATCAATGGCTGAATAACTGTGAGCAAATGACAGCAGAGTTCACTTTTATCCAAACTGTTTCTGTAAGTAACAACCGTAGATTAGTTTTGTGCATCTCACAATGTGCAATTCTGATCAAATGAAAATGTATGCAATAATGGCCAAAGCTGTGTATATCAACAGACAAGTCTATATGATATGGAGTATAGTGATAGTGACAGTGACTTTAGTCAGTCTGTGTAAGGCACATGCTGGTGCCCCTTGAGCTTCTTTGTTAGAAACCTCTGAGGGCTCTGTAATTGCTGCAGGTGTTTAGTATGGTACATGCTGAATGGGGCATTATAGTAAATTATAGGCCAGATAAGTGACAAGTATAGGGGTTATAACTTATTTTGCTCTCAAGGCGATGCCTTTACTAATCAAGTGTGCTACATAGAAAGCTTTCCTTACTACAGGCTTCTTTTCTTTCCATTTACCCAAAACATGTTAGTTCATTGGTTACTCTAAAAGACTGTCACTTGTAGCACGTTTACCAATGCCTTGTGACATATGTTGTAACCGAGAAGGATCTGAAGACTTCATTTCTCTTACATGGTAAACAAATTAGTAAATAAATAAACATCACACATGTAGTCAGTCTTCTGCATTTTTCTCGCAATGAACATGTTAGTAAGAATATAAAACTGTCTTGAACCCTAAACTGTTTGGAGAACACTGAAATATCTAGAACTGGGGCACTGTGAAATACAAGGCAGAATAGCAGGAAGTGATTTATGAAAACCTTCCTTACTTCATTACTTTTTTTTCAGGCTTCACCACATGTTAATGGTATCTATATATAGAAATCGTGTGAGTAATGATGCTTTACTGTCAACTTTCTCATGGCTGCTCTGTAGTTCTGGCAGGATAATATAGCAGTCCAAAATATACCATCTATGCAGGACATGTAGAAGTCAAGTGATATTTGTGCACCCAGATAAACTAAAATGACAGTTTATGCAAAATATTGAGGTGACATTGTAATGGAAATTAAACAAAACAAAGTATGAGAAGATGTATAAATATTTACTTAATACGTTTAAATACGATTACAGTGTTAAAGTATATGAAGAAAATGTTGTACTATGAACAAAATGAAAGTATACTGTGCAGTTACAAACAAAGAAACAAACAAAAATATGTATGTATATGAATACAAGTACTGTGTCATAGTTATTGCTATAGGCATAACACAAAAATCAATTTCAACATTATCAAAAGCTAACTTATTAGATTCAGTCATATAGCTGAATAATATGCTTTTAAGATTAGGTTTGTTTTGTTTAGTTCCGAGATGAAAACATCCTATTTACGGATATTGAAAAATATTCACATGATAAAGAGATTGTCAGCTATTATGTGCCAAGGATTGCCTTTGAATAAATATCATAAAGTGTTTAGTTCTTTGGAGCATGTAGCATGTACAGAAACAATGAATTATTAATTTATTTTTGAGATGCTGTGTAATAAAGGATAGTATATCTTCAAATGAACAAACAAAACATTGCAGAAAATAAGAGACATGGTAATGTAAATATTTAAGTAAGTAATTTTTCATCTTTATAGTTTATGTTATTTGTTCAATGATAATATTTTTGATAATAACTTTGATTTCTGGATGATAGATAGAAACTTTTATTAGTTCACTGAAAAAACCCAGATATCTGATACTGATGGTTTCTTTTCTCTGAACATGGAGTGTTTCAGTACATTTTGTTTTTAACATAAAAAAATAAAAATACAAAGACCTGCCCATACTCTGCTTAACTTTCAAATTCTTAGTCCAGTTACAGCTCAAGTGCATTATTTACATATAAGTCTTTTCATCATCCATACTATTTCACCTTGTATTTTAGCATTTTTTCAGTCTTACATTTCCATATTATTAACTGATTAACATCTCTGAGCTGTAGAATGTGACAACTCTAGTGACCTACACACATCCTTAAATTCCAGAACACTTTTTGGAAAATCAAATTAAAAAGCATATGACAAACAGTAAGTACTATAAAAAGGTGCAAACAGCAATGTTATCAGTAAAAAAGTCTTACTTGCAGTGATAACAGTGTATTCGCTCTTTATATTAATATTGTAATATATTATACACAAACCCAGAATTATATTTTCTGTAAAGTTTTACAAACAACTCTTCATACCTACAAGAATGTACAGCCCAGGCAAACAATGTCAGAACAATTTTGTTCAGCTTGACTTGGACATTCCCATGTCAGAAAGAAATTCCTTTCTGGGTATTTCTTACTGAAATATTTACTGAATTCACAGCATTGTGAAGAGAATGATATAAGATAAACAGATATCTCTCATGATGTACAAATTAATGTAGAAATATCTTTGTCAATTTTTCTCACCATCATCTGTAGTTTCACCTGATGCCAGTTTTGTTTTTGAAATATTAATGTGCAAGTGAAAATATTGCATATTTTCGTGACTAGTGGCAAATAACTATAAATATCTCCAGTGGAGTATACTACACATGGACAATGACAATGTATTCTTCTGACTCATACCATGCCATTTCACACCATGCCTGCCAGTGACAAGCTCCTCTCTCAGTTATGAACATATGAATAATGTGTGATAAACACTGCTTACTATCTGTAGTGTAGGGCATCATAAATTAAAAACTTCAGTGTCATTTTGATAAATAATAACTTGCTTTTACTTATATTGCTTCGTATTAATTAATGTCACTAAGTTAATGAAGCAAGCACCAAAAAAGGTCAGAAAAACCACAAGAAACTGTGGGTGTTAAAGTACAGAAAAATGAGCTAAAGACATGATTGACTTAAATTTTACCATATGTTCCAATGGCTATACTGATCAGTACGACAGAAAAATCTACTGTCTGATAAATAAAGATATTATAAGAATGTAGAAACATCATTTACTCTTCTTAAATGATTCTACACACATTTTAAATAACCATTAATATAAGTATTTAATATAAAAATGTCCATTAAATGTGTCTTCTTACTACATTTATATTAAAGGTCAGATGTATGTATTACACACCTTACAAGCGTAGCCAGCAAACATATTCAAAAGTTCCCTTCCAACTTGAAGGACGGCAGCACAAGACAGGCTGTGGGAGAACTTGAAATTTCTAGGTTTACCTTGAAGTTGACAAAAGTGCTACGCTTGAAAACCTAAATGTACCAAACCAACGTAAAATACCAAACAGTCCACGGACTCCTTGCACTTGCTGGAGATAACGACTACTTTGTTTGTTTGCTAGATAACGACTACTTTGTTTGCTGCAGATAACGACTATTTTGTTTGTTTGCTGGAGATAACGACTACTTTGTTTGCTGGTGCAAAAAGTGCTACGCTGACTGATGTGTAGTATAATTATATTACTGCGGTGATAGATACGCAAGATGTATCAGAGATAAGAACAAAAACAAGTTATGCAAGGGAAAGCCCTCATGTTGTATGTTTATTCCATATTTTGTTTACTAAAATGCTTAATACTTTTTCACATTCAAACAAAACTCAAGATTCACATTTTTAGAATGTTAATATTCACCACATGCTGCAGTATTCAACTGTGTGTCCCAGCCAAGTATTTTTCTACATTCGGTTGCACATTCAGCACAGCTAAGGCTTTGAAAATGGCTTTATTCTGTTTACAGATATTTAGTACACTATGCCATCCATTACAATGGCATTGTAATTCCTATGTCTTTGTGTATTTCATTGTAGGCTATCGTCCAACAACTGCACATAATTTCTCTCCGGTTATCTGATCCTGTGTCACATTCTAAAATGTAGTCGATATTCATTTTATAGTTTACAAATCTAAAGTAACTCTACATAACTCTACATAACATAATTTAAAAGTAATTTATCCGCTAATCTGATCTTATACTTCACAACAAAGATTCCCATTAGTGAGTTTTCAACTCCAAAAAAAAAAAAAAGACTAATGCAAGAAAACGCGAGTATTTTTGGGTGACCGCTCTTTACAAAGTTCGTCTAGGAATGAAAATCAATGTTTAGCTACAACCCAAAAAAAAACACACAAACTACGTTCTTTAATTTTACAAACGTGTGCTGCTATGTTGAAAATGTACTCCATTTTAGGACATAGGTTCCGACTATCACAGTCAACTTCTCACTAACCACAGGAGAAAAAAAAAAACATTGAGCTTCCGAGCATATAAAAATAAGTTCTTTGAGCTGCTGCTTAAATTTTAGGCAACTTATAAAAAAAAAACAACGCAAGTAAGGGACCGGTGCGTGCCATTGCCTAAATCTGCCACTGGGTATTACAGGAAAAAAACAAGTAAATAGAAAAAACAAGTACAGTACCTCACCAATTGGGTAGGGAACAGCAGGAAGAGATGGTAGTTGCTGTGCTTAGATGACCGGGAACTCGAACTGCAGTGGCTGAACGGGAACTCCTCGTAGTGTCTATATGGCGGTCCGTGAATTCCTTGACTGTACAATAGAGGATCCAGTAGCAGGTAAAATCTCCAGTTCTTCGCAAAAAGAAAAGAAGGAATTACCTGCTGCTGGACCCACTATTTATTAGGGGCGAACAAAAGAAGCTTGGGTATGGGGTGGAGGTGTTATGCAAGTGGTGGCTCGGAATGCAAGAATCCGATTGGCTGCCACCACTTGCTTAGCAAGAACTTTTGGAAATGCTTTTTCTACAAAAACTTCAATGTGACCATAATGTTAAAACACACTGAATCGTAACTAGATATGATAAATTACATATTTAGTTATGATTTCAGAGTGTTTTACATTAAGTTGCACTAAAAATTAGCAGTACACTTTCTCTCACTTGTGGAAGCACTCGGGGGGAATGGCTTGAAAACTGTATCTTCTCATGGCGCGCTCGGCCTTAAAGGCACAGGCACCATGAGAAGGCACTCGGGGTGAATGAGTATTTACGGAACTGAGCTAATGTATTTGAGCTTGTGCTATGTAGAGCTTGATGTATTTTCAGAACAGAGCTTTAGTCAGTTTATTTATGGAGCTTAAGCAGAGCTTCTCTTTAATGTATTTGGAGCTTCTGAAGCTTAATGTATTTATGGAACGGAGCTAATGTATTTGAGCTTGTGCTATGTAGAGCTTGATGTATTTATGGAACGGAGCTCAGCTTTAGTCTTAGCTTATTTACGGAGCTTAAACAGAGTGTGTGTGTGTGTGTGTGTGTGTGTGTGTGTGTGTGTGTGTGTGTGTGTGTGTGTGTGTGTGTGTGTGTGTGTGTGTGTGTGTGTGTGTGTGTGTGTGTGTGTGTGTGTGTGTGTGTGTGTGTGTGTGTGTGTGTTTGTGCTTATCAATGTTTGCATTGCAATCTACTTGTGCTCATTGACTGCCAGATTAAGTTCTAGCTCCCCAACCCTGAACTGGATTAGGGGAGTAATTGGAGTATGAATGGTTTGAACCCATTATATTGTAATTTTTTCACACAGGTTTTTGTTTTGTGGTTAGTAGGAACAGCCCTTTCAGAATAATTTCTTAGTAACTCTACACTCTCAATACCTGATGAATTAGGTGCTGAAAATGATCGTGAGTGCTAACCAAGATGATGATCTAGTAATTTATTTAGTGGCTCAAAAGGTAGCATTGCAGAGTACTCACCTTTATCCTGGTAGATTAGAAGTCTCTGGCCTTATTCCCACACCAAGTGCTTAGATTCAGTTTTTTATTACTAACACTGTAGTGCACTATACAGAGGTACTTCTGTCTTTCTGAACTAGTAGTATCTCAGGCGGTTAGTGAAAATCATATGGCACTTAACAAAAAATAAGTGAAGTTCCAGTGTTGTCTTCAAATTTCTCCTCATCTTTATGAATACTACACAGGTAGTTTACTTGCTTTTGATGCAGAAGGCTGTGGGTTTTACTCCCACAGTATGTAGATGCATTACTGATACTGTACTTTTAAAGGGGGTGGATGCTGCAGTCCTGAGAATATCCTCTTTGGTTCATAGGGTCATAGGTTGGTACTAGGCTATCAGCCCTAGGGCTTATACAAGCCTAGCCATAACAATTCCCTGGCTATTTCTTCCCACAGTATTTACTTCCCTGGACCCCTGTCTAGCAGGGTGACTAATGTGATCCCCGGGGTGAATTTCCTATCTCCCATCCAATCATCAAGGCTCCTTTTGAAGAGGGCCAAAGAGGCGCTCTGCTTGACATGTATGGGGCAGTCTATTCTAGAGTCTGGGGAGTCTCTGCATCAGGAACCTATCCCTCCAGCATGTTTTGTCCATTGTGATGGGAAGGTTTAGATCCCTGGAGCGTGTGTTTCTGAGGGACTGGGATTTCTTTGGTGGAAATACCTAGTAACTTCTTTTTCTTTTGGCTGTTCCCATTAGGGGTCACCACAGTGGATCATCTGTTTCCATTTCTTCTTGTCCTCTGCATCCCACCAACCACCTGCATGTCCTCTCTCACCACATTCATAAACCTTATCTTAGGCCTTCCTCTTTTCCTCTTACCTGCATCTTCATTCTTAGCATCCTTTTCCCAATATACCCAGCATCCCTCCTCAGCACATGTCTAAACCAATGCAATCTCGCCTCTCTGGCTTTGTCTCCAAAGCGTCCAACCTGGGCTGACCCTCTAATATACTTATTTCTAATCCTGTCTACCCTTGTCACACCCAGTGCAAATCTTAACATCTTTAACTCTGCCGCATTCAGCTCTGACTCCTGCCTTTTTGTCAGTGTCACTGTCTCTAACCCATATAACACAGCTGGTCTCACTACCCTCTTGTAGACCTTCCCTTTCACTCTTACTGGTACTACTCTGTCACAAATCACTCCTGACACTCTTCTCCACCCACTCCACCCTGCCTGTACTGTCTTCTTCACCTCTCTTCCACACTCGCCATTACTCTGAACTGTGAGATACCTAGTAACTATGAACCTGTTATCAGTTTGCCATCCATTCCCTATAGCAATATTACTAGCTTATCATGTTTTAATGTAATTAGGCAATTTATTCCTCTAGAACAATAGGCACTTTATTTGTAGATGAAACAATGAAATATAGAGTTGTTTGCTAGCAGCAACCTCTTCATTAGTTACAGATCTCTTTAATGTGGAATTATTTAGATGACTTTTACTTCTGCAGAGATTGTGTATATTTACTGATACTGGTGAATTGCAGAAGTTTGAGTAGACTTTTATGATGGAAATGTTCTGAATTGTGCAGTTTTGTCATTATTTGTGCATGTATTGTGTTACATTGTTTATTAGAAAAATGTTCAAAACAGTAAATTCAAAACGTCCTCTAACAACTGTACTGTATTATACAAGGAATATAATTTAATACAATCAGGAAGGTGTATCAAAGAACACATGTATGTTTTGTGTGCAAGGGGCCTATGATTTGAAAACAGCCCAAAGTTAATCTTTATCAACCACTGGCCAGATGTATTTTCTTTGAATGTGAGTTTCAATGCTGTTTCAATGAATATGAGTTTCAAGGGCAGAGAAGTTTTAATGCATGCATGCATGCATCCATGCATTAACTGTGGAGCTTTTCTCCCCGGGCCTCCACTGAAAATGGACCTACGTCCAGTCGGACACTCCCGGTCAACAAATGTAAATAAATAAAAAATAAATAAATGCTAAAGCAAGACCTGTTATTCTATCAACTAAGTTTATACAACAGCAAATTTTAGTACTGTTTGTATGGTCCCCCAATATTTTTGGCCTTGTCCAGATTTACTGCGTTAAGAGGTTGAGAGATGCCCACAAATAAATATCTTTATAGAATTAGGTATATCCAAACCTCTCAACTGTCCCCATTTTTGGCTCAAAATGTTGCTCTCCCTCTAATAAATCCCTCCGCAAAATGGAAATTTTGGAAAAAAAATGTCAAGGGTTTACAATTAATAAATAATTGTAATGATCAGAGTTATAGATTACTTTTATTTCAGAAATGCATGTAGATTCTCTATTTTGTCAGCTGCTCAAGTTAACAGTATTAATATTAAAGTGTCCCTTCTTTGATAGGTTCCCAGCTGTATTGTGTGGCTATTTTATATTTTTGCATCATGTTTGGTCCGTTTTTCATAAAATTGTGTTTTTCTGGCATATTAGTGGCAAATCATTAAAGATTGAATTTAGAAAATGAGACATTTGAGTTTCAGATTTCATACCCTTCAGAAAATCCATACTAATACGAGACTATTTTATTATCTTTCTAAGTTTATAAGAGCAATATTTAAAAATTGTCCTTATTTGTGGGTCTTTGTCCCACTTCTATTCATGGCTTTGTCCAGATTTCTTGCTCTGAGGTTGAGAGGTATGACAAATGTGTCAGGGTCATCACCGTCAGCAAGAGACATTTCAAATTGTGACATACTTGTTGTACCCCACTCCCCCATGTAGTGACTCTGGATGTGTCCAAGCAAGGCAAGGAGCAGTTATGCAGTGTAAGTGTGCAGAGTATCCCCCCATCCATATTGTTGATTTATGCTTCTTATTATTCAGAAAATGCATGTTGCTTTGCCTGTTGCTCTGTGTTTAAGTACCATTGTTTTAATGACCATCAGGTAAGCTTGTCTGAGATTGTAAGATGTAAGTAAGCTTTAATAAACATATTGTTAAAGAATTACCAACATTGAAAGCCTTTTTGTTGTTGCCATGCAGAGAATATTTTACATAACTAGATAACATATAAGCCTTGGGTATTGAAATGCATATGACAGCATTTGTAATAAAGGACAGGATTACAGTATTTTCAGAACCTCATTACATTTGTTGGAGACTTGCAGTCATCTTTGCAGGCTTTAGCCTTAAACTAAACAGAATGCCAATCTATTGTGTGGTCCATAACATGTGCAGTAATCCTTTAAGCAATTTATCTTGAGCTTGCTTCTTTTTTGCTGTTCATTTTTTACTTTGATCATGTTTTCCCCATGAAACAAGTAGATAGTTGTCAGGCAGCAGGTCTTTTTTGGATAAGAAACATTTTTACAAGTGAGGATATCACAGAGATTGTTACTTTCAGCATGTTACTTTGTACTTTTATAAAGCTGAATATAAATTATAATTAGAACTGCAGTGCCAGGAGAAGTGGTTTGAGTTGAGTGGTGCTTGTTTTTTTATACTTGATTTTGACTGGCATTCCAGTAATGTATTTAAAAAGTAATTTAGTTTTTCATGCCTCACAACCTTTTTTTTTCCATTTAGATATTAAGTCGGCTGTCATGTAGCCAATGCATTGAAATATTTTTTTTTCTTCTACACTTCATTTTGTCTTCATTGGACTCTCATAATGATGGTTTGGCACCCAGGGCAGCGTATTTAATTTAAGTCCCAGTTATTGTGTTGTTGATCATAGCTCCACCCCTTTATATTTGGCCACACCCCTTCTCAATGACCACAGCCATTCAGCTGTCTCCTGCAGTCCCCCTTTGATTTGAAGTCACCAGCCACCACTGAGCTTAACATTAAGATTCTTCAAAGTTACTGTATTAATTGACTATTAAAGTGGGAACCCTGGTCAGATTAAATGCTACAGAGAACACCAAGTCTATGAATGAGTTCAGTTAATAGTTTCTTTGCTACCATGTGTGCATCATTGTTAATGCATGGATATGCTTCTACCCATCCAGAAAAAATGTCAACAATTACAAATATATACAGAAATTTCTGCACTTGAGGATGTTCAGTAAAGACCACTGAATGGAGCAAAATTGTCCCCAAGGCTTTTTCAATGATTGAAGAGGTGTAGGTACTGATTTGGACACATTATATTCTAAATAAATTTCACAAGTGTTTGCAAAATGTTGTGCAGCTTCTGAGAGACGAGGGGCATTCCAGTCAGTGGAAATTTATTTTATTAATGCATTTTCATAGGTTCATAGGTGTATACTAGGCTAACAACCACAAGAGATTTTTAAGCTTAGCTATACATCCCAAGTCTCTGACAAGTTCTAGTACCCTTGATAAGTGTAAGCAGGAGTTTGTGGGATAAAATGTTTACAAGCAGGGGCCTGGAAGATGAACCCTTTCCAGGCTGGATGTGCCCATTAGAGCCATAGATACCAAACAAGGGAAGAATTTCCTGTTCCCCATCCAATTGTCCAAATTACACTTGAATTGGGTTAGGGAGGAGCTTTGCTTGGATGGGGAGTCTGTTCCAGAGACAGGGTAGTCTCTGGGATACATACCTGTCTTTTCAGCAAGTCCTATTTATATAACAGACAAGGTATAAGTGTTTAGAATGGGTAATTCTGGTGCTGTTTGTTTTGCAGATATGCATGTTTTCCAGAAGAGTGGGGTCTGACAATGCCTTATATGCCAGGCATAAATGTCCCCTCAACAAACTGTATGAGACAGAATACAGGGATAGGACCTTGAGGTGGTCTGCATAGGATATGTTACTTATGCTCTGTATTCTTTTAGTGAGTAATCTCTGTGGATGTTGCAGTTGTTGGATAAGCCTGATTAGGTACATACCAAAGGGGCATTGCACTCCATGATAGATATGATGTATGCTGAATACAGTGGAATAGTGACTTCCTTGGACATAGATGCCATACCTTTGTTTATAAGTTACACAACACAGAATAATTGCCTTACTACTTATATAGATACATGATGGTCAAAGGCAAGATTACTGACTATGTGTGTCCCTCCCAAGTCCCTGACAACTGGGTCAACTCTTAGGGGTGTGTTGCCAATATAATAGTTACCAGGGGTGGATGACTTCCCAAATGATTCTATTATGCATTTCTTGGCATTTAGTTTTAGTCTATGGCTCTGGCACCAGATACTGTTTGTGTCATCCCTTCCTGGAGATCATTTGTGTCAGTGGGAGATTCAATGACAACTCCTAATTAGCAATCATCTGCAAATTTAGTCAGCCAGAGGCCATTAACATTGGCCTTGACTTCAGAGAAGTAAATGCCAAAAAGCAGCTGTCCCAGGACCTATCCCAGAGGGATTCCACTTGTGATTGAGCTCTTTGTAGAGGTGGACTCCCCAATTCTAACTTGTTCTGTCCTGTATGTGAGCCAGATGTCTATCCTCTGGGTGACATAAGGGTTTGTACCTAACCTCTTGAGTTTGTCAGCAATGCCTGAGTGGGGTTTTGTGTCAAATGCCTTGGCCAGATCAAGGTAGACAGTGTGAACTATTTTGCTCTCATCCATTGCTTTGGTGATCTTCTCAAAGAAGTCCACCAGGATGAGTTGGCATAACCTCCCCTTGCGAAAATTAAATTTTGTCAGGTCCAGTGTCTGGAGATACCCTATGTCATTACTGATCATTTACAAAATAATTATTTCCATGGCTTTACATATAAGACTAGTGAAACTTAAGGGTCTGTAGTTTCCAGGGTCTGTAGGTAGCCCACCTTTACCCAAATTAAAAGGCAGGTGGTAGGTTTTTACAAATGAATCAAGGAAATTTAGTGGGGCTACTAGTTAGCCATCTGGGTGGCACCACAAGAGATCAACAAGTGACTGCAGCCATGTTTTATCCATCTCTTTCCTTCAGAGTCCTCTGTCTGAGATTGAAAAGACAATAACTACTCTAAAGAGAAGTTGTTTTTGTTCAGTCGCTACAAAAATGTAAAGCATGTCTTGCCATCATATCTGTAAAAGTGTTACCTTTTGCAACAAAGGAATCATCTGTCTTATGTGTAAATCATTTCACTGTAGTGATCTCCCTTGATGAAAATAATAAAGTAACTAACAATTAGCTAAAACAGCATTTTTAATAATTGTCCCTGCTGATATTAAATAACCCCTTTCTTTAAAAAGTGTACCAGAATCATGAATTACCCCACAAGCATAATGACAAGCTGTAAAAACAGTTACTGACTGATTTTTTACCAGTTTTAGAGGATTCATTTACTCAGTTACAAGTTCAGCCATTTGAGCAGACACATTTTCATTTAACTGGTTAATAAAATTCTGTCTTGCATGTAAATGAAAAAGGCCACTATCAGTTCACCATCCTCTCCTTGAACACAAGAGCCATATAGAAACATAATTAGATCCGGACTCTGCAACAGAACATCTTTCATATCTAATCTATGAGGAATCATCATGTTTGTAACAGCTTCACAATCGTGGGGTTCTCCTTCATCTGCTCGAGGGATTAAAGAAGTAGGGTTAAGTGGTGAACATTGAACAATCTGTAACTAAAAGGTTATTAAGTAAAGACAATTAAAGTTTAGACAATCATGCTACAGAGAAATATTGCATTTTAGCCTTCAGTAACACAAGTTCTACAGAATGTGGAACTAACATGTAAGTCTTTTGTCTGAGGGTCAGTGCAGCCACCATATCTACTATGCATGCTGACATGGCAACTGCCCTAAGGTAGTAGGAGAGGGCTGCAGCTACATGATCGAGGCTTTGTACTGAATTAAGCAACAGATTTAAAACCATAACTTTTATGTTGTTCTAACAATCCTAATACTACTTTATTGCTTTCACTACAGAACAAAAAAATGTTTTAGAATAATCTAGCAACTCAAGTGAAGAAGGATTTAAAAGCAAAGTTTTCAGTTGGACAAAAGCTTGTTCATGATACTCCTGCCAGGGTAAAGGTTGAGGGGTATCCTTTAATAATTCTAATAAAGGTTTTAGCACTTCTGCATAGTTAGAAATCCATTGTTGGCAGTAACCTATTAAACCCAGAAAAGCTTGTAACTGTTTTAGTGTAGTAGGGCATGGTGCATCTTGGATTACAGCAATATGTGAAGGCAAAATCTATCTAGCACTTTCTGAAATAAAATGTCCCATGCACTGAACATGTGATTTCCACAACTGCAATTTGACTTTATTAATCTTAAATCATAATTCTGATAACTGAGTCAAAAGAAAAATAGTATCTTGTTTACAGTATTGTAGAATTCTTGAAGCTAAAAACAAATCATCTACATATTGAATCAAAGCAGACCCACAGAGAAACTTAATCCTGTCTGATTTTCTCTTAATTTCTCTAGAGAAAAGGGTGGGAGGTTCTAAATACCCATGCTGTAATCTAGTCCAAGTATACTGCTGTCTTCTGTAAGTAAATGCAAACAGGTATTGACAATCTGGAAGTACAAAGATAGAAAAGAAGGCATGAAGAAGGTGGTGGCATCTGAAGAAATAGAATTCAATATTGTCGGAGGGTTAGGAACAAGTGGATTCACTGCAAACCTATGTGTACTCTTTCTTGGTATCGTAACTGGTAAAATATGAGCATTACAAGGATTGTGAGTCAGGGCAATGATACCTTGCTGTAACAAGGTAGAAATAAAAGGTTTTATTCCTTCCTCTGCTCCTACTGACAATGGATACTGAGCTACTATAGGTAGGCGCTCACAAGGTTTTAATCTTAAATGCACAAGTTCTGCATCTTTTATAAGCCCTATCTCATTGTCATGGGTAGTCCACAATTGTGCAGGGTTAACTAATTCCGCCATACCAGCAATTTTTTTTTGCATACTGCTCTGATGTTATAAAAGCAAAACGTGCATCTTTATCTGACGAGATAATATTTGAATATAACCCTCAAGATATATTAGGAACATCCAAAATTACATCATCAGATGTGCGATGAACAGTATGTCTTAAGTTTACATAGTAAATCTCTACCTAACAGATTTAAAAGAGCTGAATTTATTTCAATAAAAGCATGCTGATTGTTTAGTGGACATGTATCTGAATAGGAAGAGTTTTAGCTTCTGGATAATCTGAAGGAATTCCGGACACACCTAAACTTTGAATTGTGTGTTTAGAAAGTGAAAGATGTTTGATGTTTTCCAAAGTAATTATAGATCTAGTAGCTCCTGTTTTTACAAGAAATGGCATGGATGCATTTTGCATTGTTACAGTGACAAAAGGTCCTTCTTGATCAATTGGTACCAAGGGAAATAACTGTGTTTATCACGCATGGCTGTCCTAATGAGTTTGCTCCCATACTGATGGTTGCCAAGCAATTTTCTGTACAGGAAGGTTTCTTTCAGGTTGCTGTGGTATTTGAGTGTTTGGCTAATTTGCTTGTCCTGACCACTGTAATTCAATATGACCACAATTAAAACAAGCATTCAAGCACAGTGCACCTTGTATTATGGGGTGAATCGGGGGATAATAATAAAGCTGATATTGTCCTGGGGGTTGCTGAAAGAATTGGTATCTTTCTCTTCATTCACAATTCACAATTTCTTCTTCCCCTTCCCTGCCATTGGGAGTCAGTACTGAACTGCTGGAGCTGAATATCTGTTTACTTTTTTTTATTCCCTTTCTCCTCTAGGTATATTATGTGCTAAATATTTTGCTTGGTTTACAATTTTATGGATGGCTGAGCTTGGTCAATTCAAACAAACCTTTTTAATCTCTTCTTGTTTTGGTGGTGTGCACCTTCTATAGGCACTGAATGTCCAGAGAAGGCTTCAAATGCATCCACCATGCCTACAAATATGCATCAATGGGTTCATTCTCTTTCTGCACAGCCCAGTTAGGGGTAGGGGACATGCTGCCATAATAGCTTTTAAGAAGTTATTTCTATCAGCTAGAAATCTATCATCTGTGTTTTTTAGAATGTTTTCACCTATATTAGAATTAGGTAGTATTTTCCTAAAATATCAGGAGATGTAGAGGATTTTAATACGTCTCTCAGGTCTTTGATGGTAGAATTTTGAATTGTTCATATCCTCCTAAGATTTTTGCATATTTTGCCAAATGTGTTTGAGTAGTTTGAAGATGATCTACAATGGTTTGAAACTCTACTGCAGTCCATGGTCATGCTACTTTCATAGCAGGTTCAGCCTTGTTATCTCCAGGTGCTTACGGATTTTGTACTTCTTATAAGGGATGCATTTGTGTGAAAGGTATATCAGAATCAGTAGAAGAGTCAGAATCTGTCTCTTCTCCTGCAGTTTGTTTTGCAGGAGATATCCACTGATACACCTCCTCATCTATAACAATTAGGCATTTGGCAATAATGTGCTTAATCTTACCCAAAGTGCCAGTTTTTGCTGTCGAATTCTTACTATGAATTTTTTTTTTATTTTTTCCTATATGTAGCATTTGTTATATATTTATGTCTGGGATAGTTGTTTCCCTTTGTTAGCTATCATCATCATCATCATCAGCCCCCTTTTCCCATTTTCTACATGGGGTCAGGGAATCATGATAACTGTTGTCATCTCTCTCAAATCAATGCCACACTCCTGCCTTCTTCGACACTCATGCCTGACTGTCACAGATTTTCTTTCACATAATCCATTCACCTCCTTGGTGGATGTCCTCATTTCCTCTTACCTTCTTCCTGTCTGTCCCATATCATCTTCACCAGATTGTCTTCTGATTTTCTGCACGTGTCCAAACCACCATAATCTGTCCTCTTTGATCTTTTCTCCAATTGGAGCTACTTTGGCTTCTGCTTTTATGTCCTCATTTCGTCTGTTCCACAAAGTGCATCCTACCACCCTTGTCAGGCACTTCATTTCCATCACCTCTAGCTTCTTCATCTGCTCTGCCTTTACTGCCCAGGTTTCTGTACCATACAGTAGTAGTGATTACACCACTGTCTTGTACACCTTTATTTTTAGCTTCTTTGGCATTCTTCTGTCATAGACTACACCTGGCACTCTATGCCAGTAGGCTGCAACCCCTCTGATATCATCATTCAGACTCTTCTCCTCAACCACCCCTCCCACATACTTGAAGCTATTTACCTGTTCCACTATTTTCCCTTCTATCTCAATTCTCAGCATCTTCTGATTTCCCCAGTTTGTCGCCATTACCACTGTCTTGTCTGTGCTTAGTTTCATCCCATGTGCCTTCAGTTTTGCATTCCATTGCTCTATACTTTGCTGGAGTTCTTGCTGAGAGTGTGCCTGTAATGCCACATCATCTGCATACAGCAACTTTGTTGGCCTATCCTTTCCAACCTGCTTGACAATGTAGTCCATCACCAGTATGAACAGCAGTGGGCTCAGAGATGAATACTGGTGTACACCCAGTCCCACTGGGAACCCTTCTGTGAGGCCGAACACTGTTTGTACTTGAGTCATTGGGTCCTTGTACATAGCCTGCACTAATTCTACCAGTGTTGCTGGGACTTCAGACCACCACAATACTACCCGAATCAGTTTTCTTGGGACCCTGTCATATGCTTTCTCCATGTCTAGGAATCTTTTCTCATCTCTAGCTTCTTCTCAACTATTTGTCTCATTGCAAATATCGGGTCAGTTGTGCTGCATCCTGATCTGGATCTGAACTGTTCATCTCCCATCTTACATTTGAGTCTCCATATCCATTTATCAATCGCCATCTATAGAATTTTCATGCAATGTAATAGCAGTTTTATTCCTCTGTACTGCCCACAGTTATGGATGTCCCCTTTGTCCTTGTACACTGGCATAAGTTTGCTTATTCTTCAGTCATCTGGGATACGTTTTCTCTCCACACTGCTATGAGTACCCTCAGGAACTATTTCTCCCATATCTCACCCAGCATCTTTATCATAGCTGCTGTGACCTCATTTGAGCCTGCTGCTTTCCCTGACTTCATTTTCCTTAGTGCGATTCTTACTTCTGCTAGGGTAGGCTCCTCTTCTTCTTTCATTGTAGGCTGTTTCTAGGGCAGTACAGCTTCTGTGGGGTTTTCTTCATTCAGACGTTGCTGGAAATACTCTTTCATCTGCCTTGGATGTCCTGTGGACTGGTGAGCAGGTTGTTGCAGGAATCCCTTATGAATGTGTCTATCTTCTTTATCTTTCTGTCTTGGCCTTGCAACCTGATATAGTTCCTTTGTGCCACTTAATGAGCCACTTTCCAGAAGTTAGTAGAGTGTCTCTTTTGCCTTATTCTTTGCTATTGCACCTCCTTTCTTAGCTTCTTTGTTAGCCAACGAGTGCCTGGTTGAGCTTTTCTATCTCCCACTTTTTCTGCAGTCCTTCTTTCTTTTTATGACTTCTTGGACTTCTGCATTCCACCACCAGCTTTCCTTATGTACCTTACTTCCATACCTGATTCGGCCACATATCTGTTCTGTAGTTCTTACACATACTGTTTTGAGGCACTACCATTCTTCTTCAACTCCATATATTTCCTCCTCTTCTTGGGATGCTAGAGTCCTGAGTAATTCCTTGAACTGTTGTATTTTCTCTCCAGTCAACTTCTAGGACTTCAGCCTGGTCTATGTTAACCTTAGAACCTTCTCTGGCCACTGACCACTGCTTGCAGCTAATTGTAGCAACCAGTGGTTTATGCTGTGGGCTGACTGTTTTCACTGAGGGTGATTTTGTGATTATTGATTCTTTCCCAGTGCCTTACTAGGAGGATGTCTACCTGAGTTGCATGTTGGTCACTCTTGTATGTGATCTTGTATCTCATTTAGAACCATGTGCTGGCTACTATCAAGCCAGGCAGTCCTCATATCCTGTCTGTCCTGATATGTGCATTTTATCTACACCAGTTCATGTTGCCTGAAACAACTTTTCCTCAATTGTTGGCAAAACAGAGCTATCCCAGGTAGGGCAACTAGACACTGGCCAGCCAGTAGATTATTGACCCAGAGCTGCTGGTGGGCACACATGCATACACCCCTTCCAGTGTTAGCATGGGTCCCTGGCATAGGTCAGGTCCTCAACCCACTTATCACCAGTAACTACCCATGTCGATTTGGTGCCAACATGACCAAATCACCTAGATCCATATTTTACACCGTCAAGTGGCTAGCCATCCCACAGCAGACAGTCTGTGATCAGTGTTCTCCTATCTTGAGGATACTGCACATGACAGTAGGTGTCCTCAACTCTTCCATTATAGGGCACCATATAGAGTCTGTGCTGCTGCCCACAGCTTTATTCATTGGTGAGTCTGAACAAAAAAGGTAATAAAGAGCAGAGTCCAACAGACCGTCACAAATTTTTAATAAAATATAAAAAACTGTTAACGCTTTCAGGACAAGCCGTTCTTCAGACAATACAAAGCACAATTAAAACCATCTTATATAGGACATTTAAAGCATTTAGATCCAATCCCATTCAATATACTACCTGCCTCTTTTTTAGGGCTGGTTTTAAAGGAATAGTGGTGCTTAAACTAGGTGAGTGATCTGCTGCTAGTTCTATTATCCATTTAAGCTCATTATACTCATAGGTTCATAGGTTCATAGGTTCATACAAGGCTATCTACCTTAGGGCATTTATAAGCCTAGCCAGAGTGTGCTTGGCTTTTGCCACCCATTTTAAATTAATTTTGCTATGCCCTTTTTCGAGGTTAGTATACTGTGCCTCTGTCTAACAGTGACGCTGAAGTGATACCTGGGGTAAACCTACGATCTCCCATCCACTCATCAAGATTCCTCTTGAAGAGAGTAAATGAGGGACTCTGCCTAACCTGGAGTGGGATTTTATTCCAGAGTGAAGGGAGCCTCTGGCTTATGAATCTGTCCCTCCAGCATGTCCTACTTATTTCAGTGCTGAGGTTCAAGTCTCTCAAGCACGTAGCCCGATGGGATTTGGATTTTCTGAGGTGCAGCATGTCTATTAATTCCGGGTTGGTCATGGCTTTATATGTCAGGCACAGATCGCTTCTGAGCAGGCGGTATGCCACTGAGTAGAGCTGGAGTTTCTTTAACTGGGCAGCATATGGCATTTGTTTGAGCCCTTTGATCCTCTTGGTGAGGTACTTTTGGGGTCTTTCCAGTTGCTGTAGGTGTCTGGTAAGGTACATCCCAAAAGGGGCATTGTACTCAATTATGGGCCTGATGAGGGATGAGTAAAGAGGCACGATGACCTCCCCTGATCTAGATGTGAATCCCTTCATGATTAGGTGGGCTATATAAAATGTTTTTCTAACCACTTTGGCCACATGGTTGTCAAATGAGAGATCGCTATCAACTTGGGTCCCCAGGTCCCTAATTACTTCTTCTGTACTTATTGGATTACCACCTATGTGGTAATTTGTGGGCACTTTGTTTTTGCCAAAGGGGATGACTATACACTTTTTGGCATTTAGCTTGAGGCCATGGCTCTGGCACCAGTTGTCTGTTTCTATGAGGCCCTTTTGGAGGATGCTTGTGTCGGCTGGAGAGTTGATTATGGCACCCAGTTTTCAATCACCTGCGTACTTGGTCAGCCACAGTCCTTCCATGTTGGCCTGTACCTCCGAGAAATATATACCGAACAAGAGAGGTCCCAGGACTGAGCCTTGTGGGATGCCACTTTTAACTGGTTTGGAGTCTGACATGGCTCCAGCAATTCTAACCATGTGGGTTCTGTGCCTGAGCCAGTTTGCAACCCATCTAGTGACATAGGGGTTTATATTTAACCTGGTGAGCTTATCTATAATGCCCGAGGCTTTTGCGAGGTCCAGGTAGGCTGTTTGGACCACCTTCCCCTCGTCAATGGCCTTGGTGACTGTTTCAAAGAAATCGACCAGGTTTAAGAGGCAGGATCTGCCCTTAACAAAGCTGAACTGGGCAGGATGCAGTGTCTGTAGGTCCCCAATATCTTTATTTATGAGGTCCATGATGATCCTTTCCATAGCTTTGCAGACCAAGCTAGTCAGGCTTATGGGGCGATAGTTTCCAGGATCCGTTGAGGCACCACCTTTGTGGAGAGGGACCACTGTTGCTGTACGCCACTCTTTGGGTACATATCCTGTAGTAAATCTGAGATTGAGCAGTAGTTTTACGCTTGGGTTTCGCTCTTCTTGGAGTTCATGTAGGACGCAGCCCGGGACACCGTCTGGTCCCATTGATGCTGTGTTTTTTGCTTTGGAGAGGGCGGCTCTTACCTGAGCATCTGAGATGTCAGGGGGGCAGCACTTTGCTGAGATAGATATTTGCCCTTTTGGTGTGTGGGGGGAGAAGTTTGCACTGAACCTGTCAACTAGGATATTGGCAATGTCTGTGGGTTTGATGTATTTTTTGTCATTTTGGAGTCATTCTGAGCATATCTGGGAATTCCCACCCAGGTTCCTAACATAACTAAAGAAAGCCTTGTGATTATCCTTAGTGTCCTGTGCAATTTTTCTCTCGAAGCTGGCCTTAGATGATTTTATGAGTGCCCGTAGTGTTTTGCTAATACTGATCAGATATGCCTTCCCTTTTTGGGATTTTGCTCTATCATGTAGTAGCTTCCTCCTTCTATTGTATAGTTTGTTTATGCCTGGGGTCCACCAGACAGGACGTCTGCCTTTGGAGGATTGGGTCTTGGTTTTATTTGGGATTGCATGATCCATGCATTCCTGAAGGTGTTCATAGAATGCGTTTATAAAGGATTCTGTGGTCTGGGACGTATTTTCCACAGGTCCGGGGGCTTTGAAGGATTCCACCTCAGTTTTGAGGAGTGTGAAATTTGCTTTAGAGAAGTTTTTCACTGTGGTTTTCTGGGCAGGGGGTGGGGTCGAGATGTGAATATCCAATGAGATTAGTTTATGGTCTGATCTTACCAGTGAGGGATACACTTTGGTCTGGAGCATAGAGTCCCCATGTTGGTGATGATCAGGTCCAGTATGTTTTCCCCTCTTGTGGGAGTGGTAACAAGTTGTTCCATAGCATTTGAGTTTATAAATTCTAGGAACCTTTGGGCTAGGGTGTTGGAGCTAGAGTAATGCTCCCACTCTATGTCTGGGTAGTTGAATTCGCCCAATATAATGGTGTTTGGAGAGACCTTCATATTTTCCAGTGTTCTCAGGAAGGCCGAGTGGGGTTCCTGGGTTTGGGAGGGTGGTCTGTAGCAGGTTATAAACTGGAAAGCAGTTTTACCCACTGTTAGTTGCACATGGATAGTCTCTGATGCTTCGTGCTGTGCCGCCAACCTGGAGGTGTGGGTATCTTTGACGAATATTGATACTCCTCCTCCTTTTGTGGTTCGGTCCAAGTTTTGGGGCTCAGTATGTTTTACTCAGTAACATTGAAAACACACCCACCCCTTTTATTCATTATAATAACTTGTATAACCATAAAGGAAAAAGTATGATTTTGGAAAAGTCAATATGTGTTGATACAAAGCATTATGTTAATCCTTTAACCTTATGCAGAACAAATGATTTAATATTCTAGTTTTTAACTTACAGTTAGACTTGCATACATAGAAACTGGGGCAGGAATTACACTGTGCCAAATAAACCACATTTTCAGTTTGACAATCAGCATATAATCTGAAAACATATATCCTATTGGTAACAGGATGTAGAAAATAAATTCTGTCACTAACATAGGGGAAGACTTTGCAGTGCCTACAGGAAAAAGTTCTTATTCTATTGGTAATACGTCCATGGTTTTGCCTTATACTTGGTTCATGGCATAACAAATCCTTTGGTATCCCAAAAAAAAAAAAAAAACAAGAATTTCTCTTCTCTGGCACACCACAAGCTGGGATGAAAGAGTTATAGGGTTTCTAAATAATGATTTTTATTTAAAATCTGCATTTATTAACATAGTTGTTGCTTTGGAATAATACTTGTTATATATCATATTGGAAATCAATACATGTGACCTTACTTCTCAATAGTAATCGGACACTGCTTGAACCATATACTCAAATACATCCAAACATCTTTATATGGATTTTAAAAATATACATTCAAAGTGAAAGGTCAAAAGTTGTTCTCTCACCTATTATAAACCAAATATTTCTGTTGTTTAAAAAGCTTATGTTTTCTAATCAATTGATTAAGAATTTATTAATAATTATGTTTCTTACTGCTTACACAAATGAATGTTTGATATCTTTTGATACTCAGAAAATGTTAGAATTTAAGAAGGGTGACCTATTATATTGGAGTCACTTTCTTTCAGCTAAAAAAAAAATTTTTGCAGTCTATTTGATCAGCAGATATAGTTTGCAAAATTGCAATTAGCTGGACCAAACTTATATGATTTTATACGTACTAAGCTCGCTCACTAGAGGCATACAATAAGTGTAACTTAAAAACCTTGGATTTTATCTCAGTAATTATTAATACCTCATCCAAGAACACTTCATACATATCTGTTATTTATAAAATTCTCAGAAATAATTTTAGCAAAACAGATGTTTCTTTTTGGAATTAATTAAGTGAAGTTAATAGACAATTATACAATGACCCTCCATTAATATTCTAAAACATGCACGCTGATTGGTCAGCATGCACGTTGTAAATCAAAGACTTATACTAATGGAAAAAGGTCTGGTCGCCCGGACTTTTTCCATAGTATAAGTCTTTTTTTTTTTTTTTTACAGCAACGGAGAATGCAAGATCCCCGTTGCTTTTTAGAAACTGTCTCGCTAAGTTAAAGGAGTTTAACATAGCGAGACAGCTTTAAAAAAAGTAACGGAGATCTTGCTTTCTCCATTACTTCCACCCACAGCTCTGATGTGCTGCGCAAGCATACACATGTGCAGTACATCAGAACTGCTGCAGAATACCAGACAGCTGCGGAAGCTCAGCACAGAGGCATTATACAATGCCATTACTTAAGAAAAGTAAGTATTTTTTTCTTAAATAATGTCATTGTATAATAGCAATAATCCACTTCTGGGTGTGGGTAATGCTGGATTTACCCACGGTTGTCTTTGTTTGGCCACGTGCTTCGCCCTCGTGACCAAACCACACCAACCCAGGCATGGGTTATTGCTTAAGTATTCTCAAAAAAGATAAAAAAACGTTGTTTACATTCCATGAAGGAATCCACATCTTTCCTGTTCTGACACGTATACATATGGAAATATTTACATAGATGTTTTTTCACCCCACCTAGACTAGCAATAATGTACAAGAAAGAAAAATGAAATGTTGGAGATGTGGATACCCTGATGCTGACTGGATACATATGGTTGTTAATTGCAAAATAATTTCCCCATTTTGGTTAGACTTTAAATATCTTTGTAAAGCTCTATGGAATGACAGCTGTATAATTTCTGACTCCCTTAATCTTTTCAATGTTCCTGTTCCTGAAGTCATTCCTAAAAAAACAAATTTTTTTACTATGGTCTATCCTCTCTATAGCAAGGAAAGTTATTACTAAAAACTGGAATTTATTCATCTTGTGAAATACATTTGTAAGAATGAGATTGCTACTATAAAAGCAAGGGGTAATAACACACCACATCATTTAATTGTTTGGACAAAATTGTCTAATCTGTTAGAGAAATATTAAGTGTTCTCCTATGTATATTGCCTTTTTATCTGTTATGGACATTGTATATAGTTTGTTTTTTCTTGTGACTATACTATTAGGCTATTGTGTTATAAAATGAATAAAACCTTTTGGAAAAAAAAAATAAACACTGGTTGTAACAATCATAGAACACCCACTTATAAATTAAAAATTAACACTTCAGCATTAATTTTGCTAAGAACTCCTGACTGCTTGCTGGACATTCTGTATTAGGCATGAGTTCCGAAGTCCAAAATAGAACTTTCTACTCAGAACAAACCTTATACTTCTCCAATACTTTAATAACCCTTTCAGCACTATCTAATATTAGATATGAAACAAATCAACAGATACATACTAAAGAACATTCAGAATTTCATTCTGCTTATGTAAGCGTGTTAGAAATAAATGCATGCACTAACATTTGCCTTCTCTGTACTTGTCACCCTTCACATTTTCCACCAAGTTCCAGGTTTTTTCTAAAGATTCAGAAAGACTCGCTCATGATAACTGTGGTAACTCTGTTGTGGCACAGTCAACAATGGTTCTCCCTTTTTCTGAAAATGGCCATGGGAATTACCACAAGCTTCCTCACAGACTGGATTTACCCACAAAAGATGAGGGGTGTGTGATACATCCCGATCCCAAATAATTGCAATTGACTGCCTGTATGACAGAGTTTAATACCTTTTGACACATGTTTTTTGCTGACCTGCAGCAGGTATTAATGGAGGCAAGAATGCTTGCTAATAGAAAATCATATATTTTCAAATGGAAAAGGTTTTGTAGCTGTTGGCAAGAAAAGAATTGGCACCCATTCAGAGCTCGTGTTTCTCTGGTTATTCAGCATTTGTGTGAGTTACTGTCATATGAGCTGCCTTGCTCCTCTGTCTGGGTTCATTTGCTGGCCATTTCAGCATGTCTCCCCATAGATCCCACTCTTTCAAAACAGTCTCATGTGAAACTGTTTTTGAAAAATATTCTGCATAAGAAGCCTTTCAGAAAACCAGTGGCTTCTTCTTTGGCTCTTTATTTTATGTTAGAGAAAACTATGTGTCCTATTTGAACCAGCTAATAAGGCTGACTTGAGGTCATTAACATGGAAAAAAGTCGTGCTCATTGATATGGCCTCTGCATGAACATCTGAGTTACAAGTTCTTATAGTAGGTCAACCTTATCTCATTTTCCACAAAGATAGGGTTTCTTTTAGAACTAATCCTTCCTTTATACCTGAAGGGGTATCTCAGTTTACCATAAGGAAATCTATCTATCTTACTGTCCTCTTCAGAATGTAAAAATGAGGAATAAAGGATACTTCATACATTAGATGTTCTTAGACAGCTCAGGCACCTCTTGAGAGAGCAAAATCTTTCAGAACTTCTGATGAGTTGTTCATTTCCTGTGAGGAAGAAAGAAATAACCTGTGTTAAAGCATACTATTTCCAAATGGTTGTCTCAGGCTATTACCTTTTATTATTCCTATCACAACAAAACTATTCCAGGAAAGATCAATGCAGGCTTTCTCTACCAAGTCCTTGGCTTTATCTATGACATTTTGGAACGAGTTTGATTCTAGAAGCAGCAACCTGGTCCTCTGTGCATACTTTTACAAAGCACTTGAAACTAGATTCCTTCTCCAGGTCTAGGACAGGCTTTCATAGAATTATTCTCCAGAGTCTACTGAATGCTTCTCCTTCCTTCCCCCAATATTTCTAAGCTATGGTAGTCTACTTGTATACCATAGGCTACTGTATCAGTGATCATAATGATGGACATAAAGGCAAAAATAATCACTGATCAGGATGTGAGCACATATTCCCAACAAGCTATCATTATTTAAAGAAACAGAAGGAGAGAGAAAATTGCTGCAGACTATTTTCTTACTTTTGCCTGTGGATCCAGTCTGAAACAAAGTTTGAATTTTAGGGGTTCCAGTATGAAATATCGAATGACAAAATGGTCGCATCGTTGAATACAAATGTCTGAAGCACAAGGGTGAAAACTAAAACTGCAAGCATTTTCTCTGGGGGCAAGCCCTCCCACATACCTAGTGTGGGAAGAACACCCCTATAACCCCCAATCTTATATATACCTACATAGAGTTGGGAAAAGTCTCCCAAATCAAAATAATCACTACTGGTGTGTACACACAAACCACAATGGCAGTGATTTTGAATGGCAAACAGTGATTGCAGTTTTGATCCATGGCTTTTTGTGACTCTGTTAGTGGCTGGTCAAGCAATATGCACTGTGTGACTTTTAGCTTTTAGTAATTGCTTATCCTTCATGAATTTATCCACATTTTCTAATTATCTAAACCAAATACTTGGCTTATTAATAATTAACAACTGATTATCCCATGAAGATACAAAATATTGCCCAACGTTATTTATTTATTTATTAACATTGTTGAGAACAACTATGTTCCCAGTTGGTCATTACAATCCAGTGATGAAAAATTCCTATCTGTCCACAAACCTATCAAATCTGCTAGATATTGGCAGTACTTGTAACATGTTGCTGAGGCCTGAAACTCCATACCTGTATCCATCAGATCAGTACCCTCCCTCCCATCCTTCAGAATATTCTGAAAGACTTCCTAGTCAAAAGCTGTCTGTGTTCTTACTCAACAGTAGGATAAATTATATCCCTACTCTCCTTTCTTCACTCACTACCTTATTTCTATCAGTTTCTGTCCCCCTGGCTATGTCTCTAAATATACCATTTGCCTGCTTTTCTCTCACTTCATATTGCAACTCCTGTTTGTATTATATTAACTTGCTTTTAATTTCTCTATAAACTAGCTAAAATTTCTCTAAATATCAGATAATTGTCATATAATATATATCTATTCTTAGTCAAATTTTCATAGTATGTCTAATTTAGTAAGAATATGTAAACTGTAGATGTTTTTTGTATTGTTTTTGAAGATTGTAAATTAATGTTCTTAAAATGTTTTGTTTTACTTTGGAGCTTTTCTTCCTTGGTTTCTGCTGGTAGGCTCCTACCCTGTCACACTTTCCTGATAATCAAATATCAATAAATGCACTAACTTTTCCATTTTCCATTTTATAGTTTCAGGTTTCTCCACACTTTTAATTCACTGCATAATTTCATACTGCATATTAGTGGTAATTTGCACTTAAATTCATAACTCTGTCAAGAATGTTTTTCTTATCATATGTTTTGTTATGCAGTAAATGAGTATACCTACATAGCCAGTTTAATTCATACAAGTAATATACATTTTAGTCAGTGCCAATCTCTCTCTCTCTCTCTCTCTCTCTCTCTCTCTCTCTCTCTCACACACACACACACACACACACACACACACACACACACACACACACACACACACACACACATACATCTTTCAGAGAGAGAGTTTTATGGTGTGACCTCACCAATGAGACCATGACAAAGTGTTTTGGAGGGGTACAAAGCTCTCCCATGTCAAGGAGTTTTAGGTCCAATTTGTTTGATTCTCTGGTTGGAGAACACACTGTCTGGTCCAGGTGTTTGTGCTGATAAAGTTCAGGAAATGTTGTGCCTGTGAGTTACAGGCAGAGTATGTTTCCCAGTCTAAAGAGGGATAGTTAGTCTGCCATGAATAGGGTATTTGGTTGGATGGTGAATGCCTCTACTAGGAATAGGTAATAATTGTGAAAATCATGGGTCACAGAAGGCAACTTGTAGCTGGCCAGGACATGCTAAGGAACCTAGTCTATGAAGACTTGGATGTGGATAAACTACAGGGCAACCTGGAGTTGTATTTGTTACTAATGTAGGTTGGAATGCCACCACCTTTAACCCCTGTGTGTGCTTCTGTTGGCCTGAATCTCTGGAAGGCTTTGTAGTCTTCCACCACTGGAGTACTTTCTGCAGCTTTAAACCATGTCTCAGTAACAGCATAGATGTCTACATTGTTCCATGTGAGGAGAGCTTGTAGGGTGTGGAGTTTCTTGCTTAGGCTCCTAGCACTGAGCTGTAACACCTTTGAATATTGTTTGCTATGTAGGTAGTTTTCTCATTTTGACATTCACTTAAAAAAAGATTCTAAGGAGGTGGATAATGTTTTAGCCAATATTCGAAAGCCCAGGGGGGACAGGTACATACCATCTTTTGCAAGGCTACATGGTCTGTTAACATACCTCTCAACTGTCCAGATTGTCACAGTATGTCCAGAGTTTTGCCTTATATTTTTGATCTGTTCCTCATTAAATTTTGTTTGCTGGCTAATCTTTGGCAAATCACTGAAGACTGATCATGAAATATTGACAGATATTTCAGTTTCAGACTTCATACCCTTCAAGAAATTTCATGTTAATGCAAAACCTGTTATTCTATCAACTTTATACATTTGTAAGAGTAATATTTAAAAATAGAGACTTCTTTTGAGCTTTTGTCCCCCATTGTTTATGGCTTTGTCCAGTTTTCTTGCCCTAAGAGGTTGAGAGGTATGTCTATTAATCATGTCCTCCCATGCTCATAGATGTTGGATTCCATCTGGAGTGACACCAGTAACTAAGCCAATTATTAAAATCAATTATTTTATGTTCATGCTGTGGCAACATTCTTGCTGAAAGTAGAATGCTTCTCAGTGCAAGGCACGTGCATGTCTCTGGCACATATTCAGAGAGATCCATAATGTCTATTAATATAGTGCAGTGAAGTACATCACAGGTTATTTACATCCACTTGGACTATAATAGAATCATATTGGTACCTAGGGTACAGTGACTTGAGTTGGTGTGTCATATTGTGGATCCTAGCTCCAGATAGGCAACTAACCATTATCTTCTCCTTGTCCAGCTTGGTGAGAGGGTCATCTGTGTGTCACACAATAGAAAGCCCTATAACAAGAGTACTGGGTAAAGTTTTTGCTTGCCTTATGGGTATTGTTGGGGAATCATTGGCTGTAGGCTTATATGTGGTGTAGGGGTTACTTTTGGTGTGTGTTTTAGTGATTGCTTAGGATAGGTGTTTCTGTTTGACTGCTTAGGAGCTCTTTGAAGTTTGGAGAGGTTTTTTTTAAGTGTCTCAACATAAGAAGGTCTATGTGTGTGGTGATTGGTATGTGTAAGGAAAGTGTGTGTTTTTGGCAACCGTGTTCATAAGTGAGATTTTTGCTTCTGGAGAAGTTATGTATGTATATCTTTCCCATACTGTGTCAGTTTCTTTAAGGATTAAAAGGTTGTCCTCTGTGTTGCCTCTTAACTAAATACTTTTCATTAGTTCTCGTAAAGTATTTATTTTTTGCCTGCATCTTTTTTACTTTTCTTTTTCCACCATTCTGAACACAGTAATTAAAACGCTTATCTAGTTCCATTAACTTTCTGATTACATAGCACCATACACAATGTTCAAGAACATTATAGTAAATAAATAGAACTTGCAATTGAGTTCCTCTTACTATTCTGGCTGCTAATGTTAAATCAGTAGGCATTTTACCTTTTAATTTGGTTTAGATGTTTTCCCCAGAAGATTTTGTAAAATAATTCCTAAATTCTTATTTGAAATTCTGTAGCAGGCAAGAATACTGTACTGATGCTCCCAGTTCTTTATGCTATCACCTTTAATTTTCCCCATCAGTGTACAGTAACCACATTGTTTGGTTATTAGTTCCTCCCATGTCTGCAGAGCATCATTATATGAACCTAATTTCATCTCTTTAATTTTGATTGGTTAGTAGAAGAGGTCAAGAAGAGTAGCAGGGTCTTTTTTAGGTACCCATCAGAAATAAGGAGTGGAGGAACAAAAATAGACAGGCTATGCTAAGGGGGAGGGAGATTTCAGGTACTGAATGATTACTTTGCTTAAGTTTTCACAAAGAAAATCAAGGGAGATTAGGATAGGTACCATGCTGAGATAAAGGTAGGGCAGAAAGCAGAAAACAATGAACAGACATCAGGATAGAAAAGGAGGAATTTCAGAGAGAATCTGAGTGCTGTTACTAAGAACAGAGCACATGAACCAGCTGGTCTGCTTCCCACAGTCCTCAGAAATCTTACTAGAGTATTAACAAACTATCTAACTGAGAACTTAAGCAGATCACTGAGTGGTACAGAAGTACCAAAGGAGTGAAGGAAAGAAATTGCAGTACCTTTGTACGAGGTATAATCGAAAAACAATTCAAAGAACCATAGGCCTATTGACATAACAGAAGTGGTAAAGGGAAAGTCATACATAGAATGTTGAGTGGAAGGCTGGTAACATTTCTCCAGGACAATGATCTCTAGGAGAGCAGGCAACATTAATTCAGAGCCAGAAGGAGCCGTCAGTCAAACGTGATTGGATTTTTAAGCACTATTATGGAATTATCACATAAGACATTGGCAAACACACATTACCAGAAAAGTAAACAAACCATATTAACACGTTTCCCATTTATGTACATTGTACATCACATATCTTTTCTTTGTAATTGTCATCAGTCTGATAGTACATCACTTGCAGAATTCTTGCCATTTTTTAACCTCATTCCTCCTCCTGAACATTACTCTACAGGTATTACTCCCACAATTTCCATTTATGTCTATGTAATTGGCTCCTTCCCTTTTCTAAAGATCCTTCTTCTAGTTATTTTATATCTTTTATAATATGCAGTACTTCAAATACAGTTGGTTTAGACTTTGATTTATATTTAATAGTTACTGCTTTTATATAGCAGATGACATAATTAAACTTAATAAGGTCTTACTGTGTCTAACAAATTAAGATCATGTGCCCCAGTTCAAAAAAAGATCATATCCTTAGTTAAAACCATTTGCTCACCCAATATTTCTGGCAGGTACTCTGTAAGGAATTTTTAAAATCTGTCAGTCATTACAGTCCCAAAACATGTTCCCTCTTACCTCTTTCTTCCTCATCACACCTCCAACATTTGCTATCCACCAGAGGAAAAATTCTTTGAAGTCTGCCTAGGATATAAAATTACTTGTGCAAATACTTCCAAGCAAAGATCCTAAACCTTCTGGACTTTGTTGCATACTTAAGAGCCATACATATATCCTCCCATTGTATTCTTGTAAATTGCTTTTCCAGTCTGTCTTCCCAATCTTCTCTAACCTCATATTATTGATTGTTATAGTTATCATGCAATATTTTTTATGTCCTACTAAATTTCCCTTTTTTAACAGCATCTTCTGTTCTAGATTGAACTAAAAAACAGACCAGAGTGGGTCTTTCACTTAAGATTCCTCTATCCCTTTCTCTTTGCCTATACTGTGATATCAAACTCTGGTAAGGAAGGCAGTCTTTAGCCTGCAGTCCAAATGTCTTTTTGACCTCATCTCTCTCTATTACCTTTCCACCTCAAGTTATTTGTTCCCAGTACCTTGGTTCCTTTGTCAGTTTTCTGCAGTAAATTCCACTCATCTCTTGCCTATTTTCTGTACCCCTAGTAGCAGTCATCCCTATTGGCAAAATCTCATTTCTCCAGTCTTTTGTTTGCTTATTTCTTAGAACATTTTCTGCTACTTTATGAATATAACATTATGTATGGTCGCCATTGTTCTCCTTAAGGATCTGCATCCAAAATTCCACTCTTTTTATTTCTTGAATTTCAGCCCTACTGATTCATCGGCATCCCTTTCCAATTTGGAATTATAACCTTCTGCCTGTGTTATGTATATGACCCATAACTGTCTAGCTCTAAAATATTGCTTCAAATTATGCAATCCTAAAGCACCTTGTTCAATTGAAAGGATCAACTTACCCCAATTTACTCTTTCCTTCTTCTCCTCCCAGATAAATTCCTTCAACTTTTTATTAATTATTGTCCACAACGTCTCCTTTAGTTGATTAAAATATGCATGTATATAAAATAAAGGGACTAAACAAATTCTCATTCCTTGTATCTTACAATACATATCCATAAACAAGAGCTTCCAGTTTTTCAGTTTTTGAATTATCTTTTTTTTAATCTCTTCCCTTACATCCTTAGCTGCCAAACCAGAAGCCTTCTTAATCCATACCCTTAAATGCTACATCTTATCGTGTTCCCATAAATATGTGTACAAGTGGTACCTCACAGTTCAACACCCTCACAACACAACCATTTTGCAATTCAAATGTGCTTTCAGCCACCTGGGTGTCGTGCAGTTCAACCTCTGTCTAGCAGTTCGACCGGGAAAGGAGGCTGAAAAGGTGCTCATTTTTTCCTGTTGTTTATGTAGTGCAGTTGTATCTTTTAAGTGATGCAAAGAAGTCAAGAAATGGGGCCAAAGAAGAGTGAAAAGAAGAGTGATAGTGGCAGAAAATAAGTGGCAGAGCATTGACAAGAAGAAAGAAGTCACAGGTAAAATTGAGAGAGGAGGTAAAATAGGACAACTAGCAGAACAGTAAGGCATGCCTAGGTCTACCGTCTCAATATCTGGAAAAGTAGAGACAGCATCATGGGTGCTACGGTGTCAAAAGGAGCAACAAAGGTTTTCAACAAACACAGAAAAGCAATTCATGAAGATATAGAGAAGATGTTTCTTGTTTGGATTTAGGAAAGGCAGATGAAGGGAGAGCCAATAACTCAGACCATGATCTGTGAGAAAGCTAAGCTCATCTTTGAAGACCTACAAAAGAACCTCTAGGAATATCTCCCAGCAAACAGAGGAATTTAAGGCAAGTGGAGGATGGCTCCACAGATTTAAAAAAGGAGCATCACAGTGTTCTGGGACAAGGAGAGGCAGCTAGTGCTGGCAAAGAAGGTGCACGGAAATTTGCCAAGGAATTTGAAGAATTGATAGAGAGAGAAGGCTATCTACCAGAACTGATTTTTATTTGTGATGAAACGGGGCTTTTTTGAAAGAAATTGTCAAGTAGGACTTACATAACCCAAGAAGAAGCTATGATTCCAGGTCACAACCCCATGAAAGATAGGCTGACACTCTTCCTGTCAGCAAATGCCAGTGGAGACTTCAAGCTGAAGCCTCTGCTGGTGTATCACTCAGAAAACCCAAGATGCTTTGGGAAAAAGATTATAAAATCAAAACTACCTGTAATGTGAAAATCAGACACCAAAGCTTGGGTAGACCAGTCAGTTTACAAGGATTGGATTTTCCAGTGGTTTGGTCCAAGTGTTAAGAAGTACCTGATAGAGAACAATTTGCCAATAAATGCTTTTCTGTTTCTGAACAATGCCTCTGCCCACCCATGAGAGGTGGCAGAAATTCTTTAGATAGACTATGATTTCATCAAGATTCAGTTCCTGCCTCCCAACACAACTTCTCTCATTCAGCCTATGGATCAACAAGTCAATGCCTGCCTCAAGAAGTTCTACACAAAAGCACTCTTCTCAAGGCTCTTTGACATGACCCATTCTTCAGATAAAACACAGACAGAATTCTGGAAGATTGAGTTCAACATTCTTTATGCCATATCATTCATCAAAACTGCCTGGGATGGAGTGTCGCAGAAAGCCCTTCCTGCAGCCTGGAGGAAACTGGTTCTTTCATTCTCCCAGGGAGAAATTGTAGATGAAGCAGCTGAAGATGCTGAAGTGCTGCAAGAAACTGTTTCCACAGCAGAGCACCTGGACATAGGGAAGGTGGATGAGGCGGATGTGGAAGAACTGCTACAAGCTCACAGTGGAGAAACTTCCAGCACTTTTCAGTGAGCAGTTCAACGAAAAATAAAGGGAAATTTCTTCTGAAGATGAGGATGCCAGGGGAAAAAGGACATTTGCCAACCGCTTGCATTAAAGAAATTTTATCCAACTGAGAGAAGGTGCAGATTACTGTCTTGGAGTGGCACCCCAACACAGGAGACATCAACAGGATGATGGACTTGTTTAACAACACAATCATGCACCACTTCAAGACCATCCTAAAACAGAGGGAGAGGCAAGTCACCCCGGACAATTTTTTTCACCTACACCTGCCAAAAAACATATGGAAAAGGCAGAACGGGGTGAAGAAGACAGTCCTTCCAACTACTAAAGACTAAGTAGACCCTGCAAATAGTGTAAATATGGTGACTCATATTCAGCTTTTGATATGGACACTGGTGGAACTGGACAGAGAGAATGAGCACAAGTGTATGATGCCAACTCACCTGAATGAATGAATGAGTCAAGTACATACCTCTCAAACTGGAGACATCAAAAATCTGGATAAGGCCCATGGAAAGAAGGTACAACTGGCCAAAAATTGGGATGCTGATTAACATTAAATATGCATATATAATCACAAAATCCCATCTTACACTGTTGAATGCTTTCCTTGCACCTAGACCCAACAACAACAACAACAGCAGTATTTTCTTAAATTCTGCTTCTTCTGGATTATGGTTGTTCTGTTGATGTTGTCAAATGTTTGCCTACCTTCCAAAAAAAAAAAAAACACATTAATTACCACATAGGTGGCAGCACACTAAACACCGAAAGTGTGATAAGAGATTTAGGGACACAGGTGGACAGTGGTCTCACCTTCGATAACCACATCGCCACAACAGTCAGGAAATCCTTCTATGTGGCACACTTCATCACTAAGGGCTTTTCATCCAGAAAAAAGGAGATCATTGTCCCACTGTACTCATCCCTCATTAGAGCCATTATAGAATACAACACCCTGTTTGGTATGTACCTCTCAAGACATCTGCAACAACTGGAAAGGTTGCAGAAATACCTCACTAAAAGAATCACAGCCTAAAGCAGATGCCCTATGCTGACCACCTTAAAAATCTCCAGCTATACTCTGTCGCATATCGCCTACTCAGAGGAGATCTCTTCTTAACATACAAGGCCATGTCAAACCCAGAGCTGCTGGACATGCTACACTTAAAGAAATCCCAATCCCTCAGAGCCACATGCTCCAGGGATCTAAACCTTGTCATCACAATAAACAAAATGTGCTGGAGGGATAGGTTCCTGACCCAGAGACTCCCCAGACTCTGGAATAGACTGCCCATACATGTCAAGCAGAACGCGTCTTTGGCCCTCTTCAAAAGGAGCCTTGACGATTGGATGGGAGAAAGGAAATTCACCCTGGATATCATGTCAGTCGTCCTGCTAGACAGGAGTCTAGGGAAGTAAATAGTGTGGAAAGAAATAGCCAGGGAATTGTTATGGCTAGGCTTGTATAGGCTCTAGGGCCGATAGCCTAGTACCAACCTATGGACCTATGAACCTATAAACCATATCCATCAATTCTGTCAACACCTTTGCCAATCTTTTAACTAGTATAGACATAAACAGTTTGTAATCGTGGTTTAAAATTGAAATGGGGCTGTATGAAGCTGGGTCTGATGGGTCTTTACTGTTCTTAGGAAATACAGCCACCACGGTTTTCTTCCATAATGTTGCTGCTTCCCCTCCTTTTAAAATACCATTAAACAAAATCTTTTGAGTCTTTATCACTTTCACTGTTACTAACTTCCAAACGTCCACAAGAATGCCATCTGTTCCTGGAGACTTTCCTGAAAATTGATTACACATGACTGATTCTATCTTGGGTCTGTATCACATAATCAAATGTCCTATTTAGCGAACATTCATTAGTTGAACACTAATGAGCAAAAACACTAAATAGCGAATGTTCCTTTCAGCGAAACATTTCACTGGGTTAAAAACCAATCGGCTAACCCAACGAACCACAGAAAAATATCACCAAACAAAACCCATCATAGTGGGGGGCTGCGCCCCCACACACCCCAACTAAATTTACCAGCTCTGATATCACACTACAGTGGGGAAGAGGGTAAATCCCCAATGATGGCTGCCTGGTTGTTTTCCAAGGGAAAGGTTTCTCTGAAACAGAGGTTCGCTATTTAGTGTTTTCACTCATTAGTGTTCGACTAATGAGCGTTCTCTAAATAGGACGTTTGACTATATGATGTAGACCCTTCTATCTCATCCCTTCCTGTCTTAACTGTTAATTGTTGAGCCTCATCTACCTCTAACCTTGCCATAATGAACTCTTCCATAAATATTTCCATTTGTGCTCTTTCCTGATTTCTACATTTCTCTACTTTATACAAAATTTCATAAAAGTTCTAACATACCTCTAAAGCCTGTACAAGATCACTGGTTATTTTTCTTGTTATAGACTCCCTATGTCTGGCAGCAACCATTTCTACATTCTGCTGCCTACGTAATTGAGCTAAACGTTTTTGTGCTCTGGAGTTATTATAAAATATATTTCTTTAACAGACATTTTTCTAAACCCATACATATTATCCAGATACTCTCTTTTTTCTTTTTTGCACTTTGCATTTGTACTTTTTCTTGTTCTGTGAGAATCCCCTTATTCTACAATACTTTAACCTTTGTCACCCACTTTTAGTAATTCCTATTATGCCTTAACCATATCTCTTTCGCTTTTAATTCTAGCCTGATTTTAAACTCCATTTTCATTTTTCCCACTCACTAGTTATACCTTTTGAAAATATTTCTCTTTCCTAATAACTCATGAATAATTTCAGCTACCCATTCCTTAAATTCCTCTCTCTGTAACAGATAGGTGGGAGACCACCAGTGTTTCATTTTTACTTTATTACCCTACATTTTTATTTTAGTTTTATGATGCATGATCTAAAATAGTTTCCTATAAAATGCAAATGTTCCCATGAAATATGATTTCTATCTAGTCTAGCCCAGTTATTGTACCTTTGGGAATAATATGTACATTCTGTTTGAGCTCCTACTACTGAATTTACATCCTCCATATCAAATATTTGAATACAGCTCTTCACAAAGGGTTGAGAGGGTGGCCTAATGGTTAAGGTGTTTGCCTTACAAATACAAGGTGCAGTATTTGAGTCCCACAAGGGATAATTGTCTAGGCTTAAAATGGCTCACAAGGGCAGTTAGCTTAGTACTGAACAAAGGTACACTCATTTCTTATATTTTCCCTTCTAGGTTCCTCTGATATAGCCTCATTATTGCAAATCAAGTTCCTTTCCCCACTTATAAGTAATAATCCCTGCTGAAAGCTAATTATTTCTCCCAAAATTTTCTTGAGCTCCATAATAGAAGTTTTTGGTGGAAAATAAATACATGCCAGTGCAATCCTCTTTCCTTGCCAATAGCCCCTTACTACCACAAATTTATTTATTTATTTATTTATTTGACATTTGTTGACTGGGTTGGTCTAGCTGGGTCAGAGCCCTTTTTCAGTGGAGACCCAGGGAGAAAAGCTCCACACTTAATACTTAAAAGTAAGTTGACATAGTACATAGCTAATTATACAAAGTCTCCAAGAGTGATATCCAATAAAGCAGGTTTAACATGAGTAGCAATTAGAGTCTACAAATCAACAGTAGGTACAGTGCAGAGTGAAAAGGAGAACAGATAAAATTTACATTTAAGTCAAGACAATGTACAGTAGGTACAGTGCAGAGTAGGGTAAATAAATAAACATTTCTATCCTTAGTCATCCAAAAAGTGGAATAATTAAAAACTAACATTCAAGACAAGGCAAAGTACAGGTACAGGGCAGAATAAGGTAAACTAAACATAAGTTTACATCCTTAAACATCAGTACAGTTTAAAATAGCTGCAATGGGAGAGAAGTGGTCAGGTAAGAATGCTTCCACAAGAATGTACATATAAGGTAGAGAAATAGGAATGTAGGAGTGCTGAGTTGAAATATAGTAAATTAGGAAGAAAGTTGGGATTATACAGGTGTGGGAGAAAGGAGAGAGGCTGGTTGGCAGAGAGGAGATGAGTCAGTCAGGGGGGAGATAACACGGGCATAGTCTGTTATTGCTTAAGTGATTTTTTTACTGCCTTTCTAAATTGGTGTTTGGATCTAATGTGTCGAATCTCAAGTTGAAGTTTATTCCAGCTCTCAGCAGGGGAATAGCTGTAAAGGTTTTTACCAATGTTGATCTTAGGTTTGTGTATGGAAAGGAGATGCTGCTCAGAGCTCCAAAGGGTTCTTGCTTGGGTGTAGAAGGAGATAATAGATGTGATTCTGGGGCAGAAAGTGGGCTGGTACAGAAAAGAATGAATTATCTGAAGCTGAGAGAGGAGAAGGTTACAAGGGAATTCTAGCCAGTTAAATTTTCTGAGTGCTAAGCAGTGATGAGAGGAGTATGGTAGTTCAACAGCAAATTTAGCTAGCTTATTGTAGGTGGCCTCTAGTTTAGAAATAAGTGAAGTTTCTAAGTTGGTAAGAATTTGAGAGCCATAGAGCAGGGTTGGTAATAGGTAAGCATGTGATAGGGCTGTCTTAGCTTTACTAGAAAGAAAGTTTTTGTTTCTATAAAGGAGTCCAAGTTTTTGGTGGGTTTTCTTAATATTACTTAGTACATGCAGGTCAAATTATAGCTGGTCATCAATAATGACCCCAAGTAGTTTGGTATGGCTTTTCATTGTGATGGGTGTTTTATTGTGGCAAGAGATGGAGAAGGATGGTTTCAGATGGTTCATTGTTTTTGCTATGAAGAGTAAGAGTTTGGCCTTCTTTGGGTTTAAGATTAGATGGTTTTGGTTGAGCCAGTTTTCAATAGATAAGAAGGAGTTCTGTGTTGTAGCATGGAGCTCGGGGAGGGTATCAGAAATGGTGATGACTGTGGAGTCATCAGCATATTGTACTAGTGAAGATGGTGGAGTAGAGGTAGATAATTGATTACTAATATTAAACAGCAATGGTACCAAAATTGAACCCTGGGATACTCCCATCTTCACATGAAGATCGGGGGAGTTAGCAGAGAGCCATTTAACAGACTGGAAACAATTGCTGATGTAACTAGAGAACCAGGAGATAGTAGGGGAGGATAGGTTTAGTTCAGAGAGTTTATCTTAGAGGTAGGGGATGGGAGATGGTGTTGAATGCCTTTGAAAGGTCAAGAAAGAGGCAAGAGACTAGTTTATTCTGGTCTCTGGCTTGTGAGATGGTGTTTATGAAGGGGATAAGAGCAATAGAGGTACTATGATCAGGGTGAAAGCCATGTTGGCTGGGGGTGATTAGGTTCTCTTGTATGAGGTATTGTAGGATTTATTTGTGTACACATTTTTCCAAGATCATAGAGAGGGGAGATAGAATTGCTATGCGCTGCCTCCTTTATGGATGGGTAGGGTGTAGAACATTTTCCATATGGCTAGGACTTTGGCTTTAGTAATGGATCAGTTGATGAGAATAGAGATGTGTAGAGATGTGTAGGGCTAAGGAGTTGGCAGCTAGCTGGAGAAAGAGTGGAGGGAAATCATCTGTTGAGGGAGAGCAAGGTTTAAGTTTAAGAAGCAGTGATTTTATGTATCTGTTGGATACAGTTTTTAAACAAAAAACTGAGGAGGTGTTAGAAGGTATATGAGGGTTAGTGGGTGGAGTGGTGTTAAAGTTGGGATGGTTGGTTAGTTTACTAATGAGGTCTATAATGAAAGAGTTAAAGTTTTCAGCAATTTGGAGGGTAGTATTTGTGGGGCTCGGTTGGGGAGTGAAGGGGTTGCCTGGATGAAGGATTTGGTTAATCGTATGCCAGCATTTCTTAGGTTTATGTAGGTGTATTTCATGGCAATTTAATTAGAAGTGTATCTTGTTGTTGGTAACGACATTCTTATTAAGGTTATGAAGATGTCTATATTGTAGGTGGAGGGGGAGTTTGGTTTTGGTCCAGAGCTTCCAAGTTTTGTCCCTCTGAGCCATTGGGCAGTGGGTGCATGGAGTTAGCACAGGGGATACAGCTGATTTTATTCTGACATTGTGTATAGGGGCTAGGGAGTTGAGTATGTAAAGTAATATGTTATTAAATTCCATAGCAGCTTCATTGAGGGGTAACTGGCTGAGAAAGGTCCTGTTGATAGCTGAGAGTTGACTGTTTTGTTCATTAGGGTCAAAGTTTTTTTAATTTACAACATGCTTTGATCTTATGAGGTTTGAGTATGTGTGGGCTAAAACGGAGGATTTTGATTGTGTAGTAGTCACTAAGGGTGTTGTAGGGTTTCAGGGAAGTGATATTCCTGGGGATGTGATACTAGAATCTAGTCAATTAGAGCAGAATGGGTAGTTGATACAGTGGTATAGGTAGGTGTAGTTACTAGTTGGGTGAAACCATGTAAATTAATGGAGGTGGAGGGGGATTCAGTGGAGAGCATTAACCAGTTAATGTTGACATCTCCTATGAGTATAGTTTTATTGGGGAGGTCAGAGCAGAGAGAGGAAAGAATACTTTCCAGTACTGTAATGTTGTCACCAGGTGGAATGTAAATTACAGCAATGTTAAATGAGCTGTGAGTATCAATTTTACAGTTAACCAAAAGAAGTTCTGCAGGTGAGTCTGTAAGAAAGGAGGAAATTAGAGGGGTTAGAGTAAGGTGATCAGTGTACATGACAGCAACACCTCCTCCGTTTTTTGGTTCAATCTAGTCTTAAAATGATGTAACCAGGGGGAAGGATGTCTTTATCTGGAATGTGGGGTTTAGCCAAGTTTCACAAAGGACTATGATGTCTGGGAAATGTAGACATATCCAAGAATGGAACTCAGTAGTTTTGTTCATTAAGCTTCTCAGATTGATGGAATATAGAGAGATGTGTTTTAGTGGGGTATGAGAGTGGGGAACAGTGGATTATAAGGGGGTATTGTCAGAAGGGGAGGATAGACCTGAGATGGGGTTGGGGTGTATGTCAGCTGCAAGTAGAAGGGAGAGGAGAGTAGGAATTGGATGAGGCTTAGGGATATAAAGTAGATATTATTTAGGTTTTCCTTTAGGAAGGTTTGGTTTTAATGTGCTAAGTTTTGTGTTTGGAAGTAAGGTTTTGGACACAGTGGAAAGTGGTAAATTCAAGGATGAATGAGGGAGTTGAGGGAAGACTTGGGGATAGGTAGAGGTGGATGAGTGGTAGTTGGGTTTGAGGGGAAATTTATAAGAAGAGACGTTACATAGGATAGTTAGGGTGGAAGTAGTAGGCTAGGAGGAGTGAGTAGTATGTCATAATGAAGTGTGGATGGGTGAGGTAATGACTGTATATGTGAAGGAGATGAAGGTGTAAAGTAAACTGTATAGCTAAAGAGTAAGAGTAGAAATAGAAGGCATTAGAGTGTGTGCAAGTGAGGCTGAGGCTTAACGTGTAGAGTTATAAGTGGTAGTTTAGATTGGAGCAGGGTGAAGATGTAGGAGGAAAGAGATTAGAGGAAGTGGAATTGAGGGGTGGGGCTCTTGGGGGAGTGGTGTGCCAGATTACAGAATAAAGGAAATGATGTCAGAGGTAGGTGGGAATGGAGGTAGCTTAGGGGAGCTGAGTGAGCCCAAGCACACCGAGGGGGTACGGAGCGGGTTGGTCCAGCAGAACAAGGTAAGTGGAAGGCACAAAAAATAAATCAGTAATTGCACTTATTTCTTTTTGCAGGACAGTATGCTACTCTGTAGTGTGGAGGTTACAGAAAGAGGGAGATAAAGAAAGTAGTGCTAGGGGAGGTCAGGCACCTAGGCCCTAAAAGCAGTGGTCAGAGCAGGCACTAGTGAGAGGTGTGGTAGATAACTATGAGATGAAACTCCTGAGAATGGGACAGTGTACAGGAGTCTCAGAAAAATGGTATTTAAGTGAGCTACTTGGGTGAGCTGCTATACTTAGCGATGACAGTGCCATCTAGTGGGCAAAGAGAGGGAAAGAGAGCATAAAAACTAAAGAGCGGTCAGGAGACAGGATGGAAAGGGAAGGTGGGGAGACGAATGCCTTTGGGTCCCCTTCTGTGAGTGTGCAAGCCCTAGCCAAGTCTGAGACATGGACTGTTCACTGTAAACACAGCAGTTATCTCTGACTTCATCTACCGTTATTGTCTTTTTCCCCTCTTCTATCCTGCATCAATTAGTATAATTACTCCCCTTTTCCTTTGTCCATGATATTCTGCTGGGTATCCATCCTGAAAACCTTTCTTTGTCAAATTAACATGCTCATTTCTTTCCAAATGTGTCTCCTGCAGCGTTGCTATTTGCACTGGATTTCTTGTTTCTATAGCTGTAAGGTCCTTTATATCCCAAGATAATACAGCCAGAGTAACTATTATGAGAAATAGTTATTGTTCCCACCTATTATACATGACAATTTTTTGAATGTGTATTTCCAAGTTTTATGTTATCTGTACAGATTAATGTTTTGCAGGCTGATATTTTTATACAGTTGTTTCGTCTCATCTCCATTTGAACCTATATCATGTTTTTTCAAGACTTTTAGTTTTAATGAAAAGCCTCAAACTAAAGCTAAATAAATTTTCCCAACACCCTCATCCCGTATTAAGTTAGAATAAGTTCACAAGCCTATGCACATCTTGAAAAAAATGAAATTTAACCCTTCCGGTAGGAGCAATTGCCTCTAATTGACAGTACACCCAAAGGCATTACCTAAACCAACTGAAGCGCATACTACAGCCTGTGTTCTCACTTACACTAATTGCTGTCTGTTCTTTTCTTATCTACATTCCCCTCCTAGATGTGAAAAACAGTTTACATGCTTTCAGAAAACATTAACTTTTATACTTAAAAACTGCAATGGTTATCATTAAATAGATCTAAATTGTACATTATTCTATTACATGCAATCATGTATTAAGGCTGCCAAGGAAGGTGCTATCTTTTAATCATTTACCATAACTTCAAACTTTATTTTTCACTGAACTGCTTGCCACTGTACCTTTAAATTTTGCATTTCCCCTCAGCAAGGAATATGTATAACTGTCAAGATTAATTGTTTTTACCTGCAGAAAGTACTCAGTAATGAATCGTTGAGAATTTCACTCTGAAAGGAATGTACAGCTGCCTTCAGCTGCAGACTTCTCATCTCCCACTGAACATTCGCTAATCAAAAAAAAAAAAAAAAGAACAAGTGAATATCTTTGAAGATGTAAGAAAAGTTATAATTTTTATTTCTTTCATAATTTTAAAAACTATTTGCTTACAAAAAAACTTGTTTATAGCTTAAGCCAATGACATTAGACATTCGCTTTTGAGAGAAAATATGAGAAAATATCTTTTCTACATATAATATAGTCAGTGCAGTTTTACACCCCATCCAGCAACCTGATTTCACAGCATATTAATATTAAACTTGATTTAGTCAAGTCTTTCTTCTCTTGTTATACTGTAAAGACTATATTTCTTGCAACTAAAAAAGTACTTGTTTAATATCTTTAACACATACAACAGTCACTGAAAAGACTCACCTACATTTAAAATACCCCTGACTACAGACTAAACTACTTCATTGTATATAAAATGCAGTTCATATCATGAAATGTTTTATACAAATACAAATGAGAGCTTAAAGTGTTTTACTTATAGTTGTTTTTCCCATTTTAGCATCCTTCTGAACATTGGGTGGTCACAGTGGTGAGGTTCTCTGGTTCAATTCCCGGCTATACTGCCTTCTGTGCAGAGTCTGCATGTCCTCCCTGTGGTCATGTGGGTTTCTTCTGGGTGCTTCTGTTTCCTCCCACATACCAAAGACATGATGTAAGTGGATTTTACACCCTAAATTGGCCCTAAATGTGTGTGTGTGTGTGTGTGTGTGTGTGTGTGTGTGTGTGTGTGTGTGTGTGTGTGTGTGTGTGTGTGCCTTCTCTGCAAAGTTGGGTATTGGAATGGCAACTTGACGTGATAAAACTCCACTGCAAATTGTTCTGAGGACTGTTGCTCTGCTGTGGTGACTCCTAATGGGAAAAGCTAGAAGAACAAGTGTCCTTCTAAACATTAATAACATAAAGTGTGGTATATGTTCCACCTCCCAAACACCATACTCTAACTCAAATCCAATATACTCCTGATTCTTCTAGTCAGCTCCTGTGCTTTTTTTCTGTCTCTCAAGCATTTTCCTTTGGAACATTGGAAAAGGTTTCTCCAGTAAAGTATCTCTATCAATTTTAGTGTCAGAATGATGAAAAGCAGAGTCCCATTCTGTCTGCTGTCTCACTTTTTGTTGGATAAACTTCTTATGTCCTCCTTAGCCTGTTCTGCATCAAAAATTATTCTTTGACCCTCCAGGAAACAATACTCTGAAAACAGCTGAATACAACATCTTGAATCTCGCACTTGACTTTTGACTTTCCATAACTGTAGTGATAAATTTGCTTCTCTTCTTCCTTGTGTTCAGTGAATAACCATTTTCTACAAATACACTTTTATTAGGATTAACTATTTCTACTGGTATGTTTGCATCTTTATTAACATAGCTCTTAGCTGCTTTCTCATGCTCAGGTTTGATCATATACTCGGTGTGCTCTTTCAATTAACAAATCTTATTGTGGAACACCAGTCCATTTGCTTATTTGTATTTTCATAAAATTAATACAGTTCACCAAATAATTGGCAGTAGTATTAGCTCACTTGAGACTACACAGATTCAGAGCATTTCCTTACCTGGACGACTGGCTCATTAACGCTCTGACCAAGCATCTTCTGATTAAAACAAGAGACTGTGTACTCCAACTGTGCTCTCACTTTGGCATTACAGTCAATCTTAACAAATCTCAACTAAAACTAACTCAGATACTAGAATTTCTAGGAGTCTTGTTCGTCACTGTAACAATGACAGCCTCCCTTCCCCTGCCAAGGGTACAGACTATAAGATTTCAAGTCAAGAAGATAATTCAGAACTCTTTACAGTCAGCTCACCTGATTCTATAGGTATTAGGCAATGTCTGCTACCATAATTCTGGTTTCATTGGAAAGATACCATATGGGAATTCTTCAATGGAACCTGGCAACTCAGTGGTCTATTCTGTACTGGCCTTTGTCGACCCGGATCAAAATAACTCAGGCATGCAAAAGATATCTCAGGTGCAGATTGGCTCATATCAGATTTCACAAGGTTGCTCTTTCATACTTCCAAGCCCAAGGCTATAGTGACCAGGGATACATCTCAATTTGGGTGTGAGTGGGGCACTTCTTGGGAAAGGCACCCCAAGGCACCTGATCCCCAGAAAAGGCCAACACACATATTAATGCCCTAGAAATGAGAGTGGTTCTCCTAGTGTTGCAGGCCTTTCAAGACTCTCTCTCTTCAGAGACTATTCAGATTCAGACAGGTAATATGTCATTAGTCTGGTACATCAACAAGCAAGGAGGAACCAGATCTTACCCCTTATGCCAAGAAGTTCTGAGAGTGTGGCAATAGGTGTTCTCATCCAGTTTCTGCTAGCAATGCACATTCTGGATAAATTCAACATGATAGCAGACAAGTTGAGCAGGTCCATTCTCTTTCCTCCCAAGTTATCTCTGAAAAGTGACATTATGGAAAAGATATTGCATCTCTACTCAACAACAAGAACAGCGGGTTTTTTGCCCGGATCCCTCCCACCAGGGAGTTACCAAGAGGTGCTCTTCTTCATGACTGGCCCCCTGGTCTCCTTTATGCTTACCCCCCAACTCCTCTTACCCCCAAATTTCTTCAGAAAGCATCTCGGTTGAAGAGCACAGTCATCCTCATTGCCCCTTATTGGCTTTGTCAGATTTAATTCCTCTTAGTCTGGCCTCATCTAATTCAGCCTCTGTGGATCCTGGATCCAGTTCTAGATCTTTTGTCTCATCCAACAGACATGATTCATCTGGACAAGTTTGGGCCTAAAGATGACCGCATGGTTTCTCCAGTTTCATTGATAGCTAGACAACCCAATCTCTCCACCCCTTTCCATCACATTCTATTATCTTCCTGCAAAGCTTCCATTAGGAAGATTTATAAAAGTAAATAGAAAAGATTTGTTATTTATTCTCAACAGAAAGACATCGACCCTTTTTCAGCATCAGTACCCATGGTTCTCACATTTTTGGCTACTATTTTTAATGAAGGGGTTAGTTCTTCAACAGTTAAAATACAATTGGCTGCTATTTCTAATTTTCATGTCAGAGATGACAATTCTTTCTTAGCTTTATCGCGACTATGTAAAGCATTTATTAAAGGAACCTTTTTACTAAAACCTCCCTTTAAAGATCCTACTACACAGTGGGATTTGAACCTAGTCTTACAACCCCAACTCAATTACCATTTGAACCTGCTGTTAAATGTGAACTAATGTTTTTAACTTGAAAAACAATATTTTTGCTAGCTATTCATCAACTAGGAGAGTTTCAGAACTGCAAGCCTTATCTTCTAAACCTTCTTATTTGATGTTTCATGAAGGTAGAGTGTCTTTATGAACCAACCCATCTTTTCTTCCAGAAGTGGTGTCAGGATCCAACAATAATCAATCCTTCAACCTTCCTGTCTTCTTCTCAGATTTCTCCAACAAAGGAGAATATATTTTGCATTTGTTGGACACTCACAATTACGCTTCTATATGCACAGAACTAAAATTCAGAAAGTCAAATCAATTAGTTGAATCCTTTTCAGAATCCAGACTGGGTACTAAAATAACCTTAGCTAAGTGGCTAACTGATTGCATTTCTTGTGTCTACAATAAACTGTGTTTGTCTCTGCCAAAAACATTGAGAGCTCATTCAACGAGATCCATGGCAAACTCTTCAGAATTTCTAGCCAGATACTCCATGGATGATATTTGTGCTTCAGCTAATCCTTACCTTTACTGCATATTACAAAGTTGATATGATGTCTAGGGAAAGAGCAGCCTTTGGCTCCACCTGGGATTCAGGTAGCTGAGGAATCTGTCTCACATGTTGAGGAATGAATGAAAATTGGCAACAAAGAAGTTACGTACTCATCATAAGTTCCATTTGTGTTGTCTATTTTCATTCTTCCTCAACTCCCCTCCTTTCACCCCCATACCTTTTGTGATTTATGACTTCTGGAAGAATGAGTGGAAAATAGAAGAACCAATTTTCCTCTTTTTTGAGCTCTAGATAGTGATTTGTCATATATACATTTTTGTTCAGAAATAAAAAAATGCAACAAACAAGATCTGGGGTATGGAGGGGAACCTTAACATTATGGGTAAATGAGGAGGTCAAGAGTTTGCAGTAGGCCACAAAATGTAAAAAGCATCTGAGTTGGATCCAAGCCCACATGTTCAGGAAGAAGGAAAATGGACAACACAAATGGAATGTTATGGTGAGTACATAACTTATTTTTTTAGGTGTAGAACCAAGACAGGGGAAAAGGAAACCTGTGTGGCTGGCTAAATGATAGGATACAAATGGTTGTGATAAGAGAGCCAGTGCCAGGAATTAGAGAAATGACTAGTTGTGTACCACACAGGCCTCTTCAATGTGTTTATCTTAGACATGACTGAAGGAACAGATAAATAGGATCAGACCCTTTGGTGATTATACACAGATAAGGGAAGTAGTTGAGTGTGAGGCAGGTATATAGTGAAGAGACTAGGGATTTAAAATGTCTGTACAAGGTGATGGAAAGATAACATTTCAGATTCAGTGCAAGAAAGTGCAAAATACTGCACTTAGGTCACAACTACCTTGTTGCAAAATATCAGTTGGGAGGCAAGTGGAACTCATGACAACAAAGCAATAAAAGGATCTATGGGTGTTTATCACACTTAGTCTGAACCACAGGTATCAGAGTGAGATGGCAGGGGCAACAGGATACAGAATACTGAGGTTATCCTCAAGGGGATAGATTCCAAAAGTGATGATGTAACATTTCCACTCTACAAGGCCCTTGTCAGACAGCACCCTGAGCAATACATGCAGTTCTGGAAGTCATTTAAGAAAAATGACATCAGACTACTTCAAGAAGTTCAAAGGAAAGCTACCATAAAGATCAAGAGATGGAAGGAATGAATATGACCAGAGGCTAGAGGAGCTAAAGTCTGCTCACCCGAGACCAAAAAAGACAGGGAACACAGTTTTGCTGCACAAGAGCTTATCAGGGGAGATAATGAAAGAAACATCCTGACCAGAAAAGTAGATGAGGAAGGAAAAGACAAAAAGTATCAGTTTGTATGGAATACCTCCTCCCTGAATATCCAAAAGTACTTTTACACAGTGAGGGTGGTGGGCACATGGAATACACTGCCAGAATGGATACTGAAAAGGCAATCCATAGATGCATTCACCAGGACATGTGACAACTGAGAAGAAGGTAATGGAGAAGGTAAGCACACAGGGGGTGGGGTAGAACATTAAAGATAACCAAAAGGGAAGACAAAATAGGATTATTGTCTTGTTCTGCAATCACACAAAATTAATGAAATGAAATATTTCCTCTGTGTCCTTTAGTTTATCCTCCAAGTGCAAGCTCTTTGCTTTCTATTTTTTCTGTAAGTTCAACTCTTTTTATTGATTCAGAACAGAGATTTATTGGTTTACTTATTTCTGAGCTACTACTTGCAACCAAACTACCACCATCAACATATTACATATTCCTAAGAACCCTTATCCTACTTGTCCTGTAGCTAACATTGCCTAATGTGTTGTTGTTACATATCTGTAAGTTTATATAAATGTGAAACAGTGTTAAACTTAACTGGTATCCCAATTTTATCCACTTTCACTTTTAAATGAGAACTTTCATAACGGCCATACAAAATAACCATAACAGGCAAGAGAATATGTAATGGATAAAACATGGGAAGGTGAAAAGGGCAAGTAGCAGACTATAGTCATTAAAGTCAATAATGAAAGAATATTACTTTTCTTGTACAACAGCATAAACAATTTCAGTCTATGCATACATAATTTTATGTGTCATACAGTACAAAATGTATACAGTTATATAGTGTCATCAAAGGTATCAGCATAGAGTCTTGGGTTTTGGCCATAGTACTTTTGATCTGATCATCTTTCTCTTCATGGAATATCAATCTATTTACAAGCATATTAGAAGGTCCATTTATTAATATATTAAGCTATTCCAGCACTATAAAAGTACCAGGATATGCCACCTGTAAAACAAAAGGGGGTGGTATATGTTTGTTTATGCAGTAGATGTTCCAGTTTTTATGTAGGAATGACTACTAGATAATTATATGAAAGGATAAGAGAGCATTATTATAATATCAAAAACAGAGATAAAAAAAGCACTTTATATAGGCATATAGTCGAATACAGGACATATAAAAAATGTATTTTTTCAGTCTTAGAAATAGTTAAGTTACATGCAAGGGGAGGTGATTTTAAGAATTTTTTTGAAAAAAGAGAAACCTGGTGGCAGATGCAACTTCAGGCAGATAAAACACCAGGATTGAATAAAGTTGTTAATATTAAATGTTTTTTGATATATAGGAAATTATATGTAAATAAATAATCATAGGCTTAAGATTTAAAATTTTACTGTGGCACTTTAAATGGAAATTGGCTAATGGTGTGATCTAATGAAGTGTTAATGAGTATGTATATATAAGCATGGAAGTTTTTAAGTGCTGTTTTTAGTTCTGAAGAAATCGTAAGACGAAAGTGGTGAAAATAAAGTATATGTTAAAGAAGTTTGGTTATTGTTTAGTTCCTCGTGCCATCACCAGTATTTTGGTTTTGTTTGTGGTTATTATACTGCTTGACGTGTTCCTGTGGTTCATGGTTTTGCTTTTCATGGCCGAGGCTGCTCCTGATACTGTGATGGATTCTACCTTATTAGCTAATTCTGGCACCGGAAGTTCTGATGTCATTCAGCTTTTACTTAATACCATGTTGGACAGTCAAAAAACATTGGTACCTATGAACAGCAGACCTGAAGAGGTGGCTATCATTTCTGAAGATGATAGAGAGACAGTTATTGAATGTACCAGAATACAGAGACCAGTATCACAGGTAATTAATCATGAACAAGAACAGCATGAAAATATCTAATATGTGGATGTTGCTACAGCTCTTAAAAACAGACAAGATCCATTTTTTAATTCTAGCATTAACACCATCCCCTGGATTCACTAATCTACCATGCAGAACTAGCTTAGTCCTGCAAGGAAGTGCACATGTAGGAGGAGGATGGCAGCATGCCATGCATATGAAGGACGGCAGAAAGGTAGTAAACAATGAGCAAGACCACCCATAGATGTACGCATACCCCCAGCAACATCCCCCCACATGTATAAGAGCAATAGTGAATAAAGAAAATAAAAAGAAATATTTATTTGTAATGAAACGGAAAAGTTTAATCATAGGTGCTCTGGTTTGCCCATCGCTTAGTTATGGTTAATGTAGCTTAAATAGCAAAAAGAGGATAAAAAACAAGCTATATGCAAATGAAGCAGTACAGCAATACTGTAGTGAGCATGGCGTTTGCCTCATGAGCAGTCAATCCTGGTTCGAGTCCCACTGTAGCACAGTCTATTTTACATGGCAAAGCACGTTATAACCAATAGTTTTGTTACAAAACCAACTAAATAACACATATGTATGAACTAGAGTACTGCAGGAAATGCACATGTGAAGTAGCAGTGTCATAGTGAATAAAGCACTAGTAACCAGGTGTAAGCACAACTAAGCAGTAGTAAGGATATGTAAACATGTTTGTGTGCATTTGCGCAGGGGTAAGTACTGCCTACACAGATTAAGCAATGTGGAAGCTAACTGAGTATATGAAACTGTAACTGGAAGTTAGCAGTGCTTAGCTATGAGCAAACCCGCATACAACTGCTTTAAAGTGCCTTAATCACTCTGTATCCAACGGCCCGTGTTCTGCCCAGCCACAAAATAAGCAGCGGCCCCAAACAATATATGTCTTGTATGAATTGGCATATTCCCCCCCCAGCCAAACACATCCGCCCTGCAATACACTACCAAGTTCATTTTATTGTAAGTGTTTCATTTAAATAGGGATTTAAATTAGTCTTCTTTTATGTTTCACATGTTTATATCAATTCCCCTCTCCCTCACTCACTAGGCGGGCCGACCAGTACAGGCCCATCCAACCCAGCCTCTCCCCGACCCATATTTATTTTATCCACAGTTCTGCCTCCCCCCTGCTGCACAAACACAGCCACCATCCCTTCCCTGGTTACCGGCCCATAGCTACCGCACCACCACACATTGCCCACCCTCCACTCCTCCTCCCCTCGGGACTCATCCTGTATGTTGTCCCGACCCAAGTAACCTAGGTCTGCCACACGCTGTAGTCCATGCACATAGTCATGCGTACCTTTGCAGCCATGCTTTTAGAGGAAAGTAGAATATCAAATTTTTGGGTTGTCCCGCATGGGACAAATGTTTCCCTGGTAATAATAGACTTCACGCGTGACTTTGTTTGCAATAACGGTTTTATTTGTAGATATCACAAAGCATATGTGACACACAAGGTTACCCGGTATGCACACAAAACCTAATAGGAATGTCTAATTCAGGTATACGGGAAAAACACAACCCAGGTATACACATGGCACTACAGGTTCCCCTCCTGATAACTAAATTATTGTCTAATGAAGATGCACTGCTTTAAAGTGCCATAATCAGTCAGTATACAGCGGCTCGTGTTCCGCCCAGCCACAAAATCAACAGCCTCTGCAAGGCTCAAACCCAATACCATGCACACCATACCGAAAGTGATTTATCACTAAGCCAAGCCAGATATACATAATGCTGATGTTGTCATTAACGTAACATCCAGCCCAGTCATGCAACAGTACAGAGAATGTGTCGCTTTCTACAGAAATCTGCTTAGTTAGGGAACTCACAGTCATAAGAGAAGGTTGGACAAGAGAGTCTGTGCAAGCCATCTGGAGAAGCAGTCATCATTGTAGGAGATGCCTACTTGAATTAATGAGACTTGTTTAGACTACACACTTGGACATTACAGATACTGGGTAGGTTTTCCTGCTGACTCAATTGAAACAACAGTCCACTTCACATAATAACATGGCTTCAGTGAGACATTCTGGTACATGCTGACAAGCCTACTGAAAGATGCTACAGGTCCCTGATACCATTCAAAACAAGGACATTGCTACCCCAACTAGCCTAGAAGACCATCCACTCACTTAATGAGTGTTGTTCCCTCGGTGGAATTCCTAACCAGCAACAGTGCAGTGTAAGTACAACGTATGTTACACTGTGTACTCAGTAATCTTACCACTATAAATCCAATTGGTGTAGACCTTAACCTGTAACCATTGTACGCCTATGTAAAGGTACTGCCCTTGGTCAGCTATAGCACTCCCTGTGCACCCCAACCCACTACCCCTGTTCTCTCTCTTGTTCAAATCACTCAGCTTCTATCATAACCTTACTCCCACCCACGTTCTCTGCTAGTTCTTTCCCTATCCTCTTACAGCCTTCTATTGTCTCACTCCTCACATCCATACCTGTTTGTGTCCTCCCTCTGATCTCTCTCTTACTGATAGAATCCCTCTGTCCTCTCTCCCACTCATAAGATCTCTACTCTCACTTTTCCCTACCATAATTTCCTTCCATTCACCTCTGTAACCTTGTTCGCAACCTAGCAACTGTCAACCTCTCTGCTAAGTTTGTGCACAGTTACATTCAAAGCAGGCATCTGGACATTAACCACAGCATACTCTCCCCTATAACACACTATTCTACCCCCTTACTGATAGTTTTTTCTGTTCTAGTTTGCTAGAACTACTCGAGTGTGCTGCCCCGCTCCGTTCACTACTCTCACTTTGCTGCTCTACCCTACCCCATTCCTACCCACCCCTAATTCAATTTCATTTATAGTTTGTAGACCACTCCCCTAACACATCCATCTCACAATTACCCAATCAAACCTCACTTACCATCCCTGACTAACAGACTCCCTAATCAACACCAGTATACTTTGAATATTGATATCACTCCAACAATCTACCTACTCCTCTAACTCAACATGTCTTGTATACACTTCTCCCACCTACTAAAAGTATTATCTTCCTCATCAACCATCTTTTCTCTCCTTCTTCTGTCACTCCTCTCGTCCTACCACATACATCTTAATATCACCTCTACTCCACCATGGCAAACAGATTCCACAACTAGTCCTAGACAGGAAGAAGATTTCCCTATATCACCCTACAACCTTTCCTCCACCCAATCTCTCACCTCCCTTTACAATACCCTAAAGTACAAGACCAGTAGCCCAGCCTCCCAGAAACAGACTAGGATATTTCACAAACTTAACAAGCTCTATCTATACCTCCTCCAAAACCTTACTTGCTGCGGGGACATTCATCCTAACCCAGGACCCAACAGTACTTCCCACAGTATCATTCAGCAACCAAATCCACTATATCTAAGGCCATCCTCATCTCTACTCCTTTAAAACATCAATGTAAGAAGCATTCATAACAAAACCCAAGACCTTCGTGCCCTACTGGCTCTATACAAGCCAAATGCTGTGGTGCTAACAGAACCATGGCTTAAACCTGAACACCATATTAATGAAATCAGTGCCCCTGGCTACAACATCATACATAGAGACAGAACAAGTTAAAAAGGAGGCAGTGTGGCAATACTTTTTCAAAACCACCTCACTTTTGAACAATGTGAGTGTAACTCCCAAGAAGCAAAAGACATAGAACTAATTCTAGGCAAATTAAAACTCAACTCCAACAAACACATTATAATTGCAGGTGGTTATATCCCACCAGGCAATAATACTATCATACTTGAAAACCTACTAAACTGGATGTTATCCTCTCTTCCTCATGAAACTATGATATTAGGTGACTTTAACATTGACTGGTCTGACTGTTCCAGCAATAATCCCTCCACCCATATAAACCTCCATGGGTTTAACCAAATTATTATTGACCCCACTAGAACTGACAAAACCTCCAAATGCCAATCTATCGTAGACTGGATACTGCTATCAGACCCCACTCTAGCTCAACATTCAGGCTGTCTCCCTGACAGTTTGAGTGATCATCAAGTAACCTACTTAATAAGGAATTGATCCCACCACATTAAACAACCTATCTTCTGAGTAATACATAACAAAAAGTCCTTCAGATCTATAGACTTAACCAATTCACTAACATGTTGCAACTGGACTCCCTTAAAACTACTACCTCTTGATGATGCTGTGCAATACTTCAACTCAACCTTCTTAAATGTCCTAAACTGCCATGCACCTCCCAGAACCATTAGAATCAGAACTAACTATGCCCCATGGCTAACTAATGATACTAAAACCATAATGAAAGAAAGGGACAACGCCTGGACACAATTCCAGAAACAAAAAAAAAAACAGCATTACAAGACAAGCATATCTGGAACTACGACACAAAGCTAAAAGACTAGTAAAACATGACAAAACTAACCACCATACAACCATGCAGGAAAAATACACCAACAACCCTCAGACATTCCGGGCCAACATACACACTTTACTGCACCCAGAAAAATCCACCACTCCTAACCCTTTTCTACCAACTAACCATGAAAATACCCCCCACCCAATTCAACAAATATTTTACTGAAACAGTCCAAGCTCTAGCCAACACCCAAAATTATACTAATAGTCCCTTACCTACAAAGAACCCAACCCACACCAGTATAACAAACCACTCCCCCAGTTTCTCCCGGGAACCAGTCCCTACCAAAACTATTGCTAAACTTCTCAAGAAGCTGAAACCAACCACATTGGTGGCTGACAATCTACCTGCAGACTTCCTTCAAATAACTGCTGAAGCTATAGCCTACCCAGTGTCCATTCTCATAAATAGGTCAATATCATAACATAAAGTACCTCATACCTGGAAAATATCACATATTATACCTCTGCACAAAAGGGGGTAAGTCCCTTGAAATTACTATCGCCCTATTGCTATCCTATCACCTTTATCAAAAATACTAGGAAGGGTAGTTCATTCCCAACTAATGCAGTACCTCCTAAAAAATAACCTGCTATCCATATCCCAGCATGGCTTCAGAACTTGCCATAGCACTACTACAGCACTACTTTCCCTTACCAACACTGTCAATCACCATATAAAAAATGGTCCATTCGTATCCTCATTATTCCTAGACTTATCAAAAGCCTTCAATATGGTGAACCATGGTATGCTCTTAGAAAGTCTAGCAACACTTAACATAAGCTCCTCCACCATATCATGGTTCAATAACTACCTAACAGACCATCAGCAGGCAGTTCTATGGCAAGAGAAACTGTCCCCACTTTTAGCAGTAGGCATAGGTGTTTCCCAAGGGTCCATCCTAGGCCCTCTGTTATTCTCAGTATTTACTAACCAGATAGCCTCATCCACACCTTTTGCCTCAGTTGTGCAATATGCAGATGACACCACCATTATATGTGCCTCCCCCACCCTACATGAACTAAAAGCCCTAACCCAAACAAACTTCTCCTTAGCTAAGGAATGGTTAAACTTCTCCTTAGCTAAGGAATGGTTCACTAACATAACACTTATTTTTAATCCCAAACAAACAAGCTCATTCTCTTTAGCCCTAGTAGATCTCCTCCTATAAATAATGATTTTACCATAACTTCTAGAGACAGCATACAAATTACCCCAACTACACACACAAAACTATTAGGTGTTGAAATCGACAATAATCTAAGATTTGACATTTATATTACCCAAACAATTAAGAAAGTCAACAAAAAGCTTGGTCTCCTCTACAGGAATAGACAGTTCATCACTAGACCTACCAAGGCCACCTTAGCATGAACCCACCTTTTATCCATTCTCTTTTATGCCTCCCCTATCTTAACTAATCTTCATCACAGTGAACCAAACAAACTGGAATCCTGCTACAACAAGATTGCCAGATTTGCAACTGATTCCTCTCATTGATCCCATCACTGTCTTGCCCTTAAACAACTAAATTGGCTCGAATTGCCTCAACTACTCCTACTCAACCAACTCTCAATAGCACATAAACTCCACTACCACTGTGATAAGACCCCAGCACTTCAAAATTAAATTCACCCCTACACCACCACCAGAACCCTTAGATCAAGTCATCAGAACCACATAAAATCATCAAACACAAAAATGATGCAGGTAAATCTCTCTTTGCCTGCTCTATTGCTAGAACCTGGAACTCACTCCCAAGCCACCTTACCTCTACCACCTCTACTTCCCAATTTAAAAAACTTCTCAAAACCCACTACATAACTAATTGGCACTGCACATGTTACTCCCCAGGCTAGACCATATCACTGTGCTGGTGCTAGGACGTTGCTAGGGATAACTGGCTCCTCCCTATGTCCTGTTGCCAGTAATCTGCTTAGTATCTAATGCTTGCTACCCAACTCGAGAGAAAAAAATATATATTTTTTTCTTTTTATATATTCACTGCTCACTTATGTTGGAATGTTCTTTTATACTGTACTATATACTGTATGTACTGCATATATGTATCATATATATATATATATATATATATATATATATATATATATTACTATTATGTATCTTTAGATGCTGCTGTGTTTTCACTATTAAATTGTATTGTTTGCTTGGAGCTTTTCTCTCTGGGCCTACACTGAAAATAGACCTGCGTCCAATCAGACTTTCCCGGTTAACAAATGTAATATATAAATAAAATAAAAATAAAAATGTATACCAACATCTAGATGTATGTGTGTGTGTAAATCTATCCATATCTAAACCGATACTACATATCTATATATGTATATATATATATATATATATATATATATATATATATATATATATATATATATATATGTATATATATATATAGTCTGAAATATATACATAGATATAGATATATATGAACATATATACATGCAAATCTACACACACACACACACACACACACTCACACACACACACACACACACACACATATATATATATATATATATATATATATATATATATATAAAAAACAACAACACCTATATATCCTCATATACAGGTTACATATATGTATGCAGATGTATATCTCCGTATGTATATACAGACATAGTTAGAAATATGTAAGCAAATATATATATATATATATATATATATATATATATATATATATGTATATATATATATATATATATATATATATATATATATATATTTATATACATATATATATATATATATATATATATATATATATATATATATATAGGTATATATGGGCATACATCCATAGATAGCAATGGTAGATTAACAGAAACACATATGTCCACATGCACCATCAATGGGGTTGGGAGGCCCCAAACAATATATGTATTGTAGTAATTGGCAACCCCCCTCCCCACAGCCAAACACATCCACCCTGCAATACACTACCAAGTGTTGCAGATCCCATAACCAGGACCTGACATGACATGGGCACAAGATGTTAACAGCACTACATCCCACCTGTATGATGTCAGGCTGGTATTGGTAGCATATTATGCAGTACAGTCTGGCTCTCATAGGAAATGTAATATGTGGAAGCCATCAACATCCCCAGGATACAGATACACAGACACAGATATGCTGATACAGATATACATATATATAGTTATACATGTGACTACACATACACATGCAGATATATGTACAGTAAGATACATATGTAGAAGGTGCACACAATATGGAACAGCCACTATGCCTACAGTTAACACCTGAACAACTGGGCACTGTATGGGCCACCCATACAAATGACAATTGTTGCCTGCAACATGTACCCGCAGAGAGGTCATAGGAAAAACACCACACACAGGCTTGCAGAAATGGAAAGCCTTTAATTCTGTACTATTACAGTTCTGTATGCCACGTCATATAGCTGTTCAGACACTGACAACCATATAAACAGAGTAATGCAACTGTGAAACAGTTACACTATTACAGTAGTCTGGAAAGATTCACAACTGTTGCTGTCCAGGCCAAACCCTTCAAATTGTACAATAGTAAAGACAGACTGGGCCACATGATACCAAACTATCAACCATAAGTAATGCAGGTGTATAGTTCAGCAGCCTCTATCTACACTCTGTACACAATCACTAGGTGGTAAAGACTTCATGTGACCAAATGGGTTGTAACTGTTACATAACAAGGCATAACTGACACCATCACGAGCACACCGACAAACAGAACAGTCTGTATGGCAGGAGGCAGTAAGCTTGCATTAACCCAATTCATGTAAGTAATGTAAATATAGGTGAAGTATATGGTAGTGTACATCCAGATACCTTAAGGCAGCTCACCCCTGATAACCCCACATTTTGTAATAGCCTAGGTCATTTATGGTGCCCCCCAAACTCAATAATAAAGGGCCATATACCACTGTTACATACATTGGCCTCTGGAGTGCATAGGGGCACACATGTATTGTGTAGGTGATGCCCACACATATATGGCCCCAGCCCCACCATATGTGTGGGGGATACAACAGCAGTGGACTGATGGCAGCAATGGCAATGTGATATACTCACAGCCCACTACAGAACAACCCCTGACAGCATGACATATGTGCAAAGTTTGGTATGTAGGTGGAGGACAGAGGCTGGAACACAGACACATATCTGGAAAACTGTTGCCAGACACTAAGCAAGCTGCTGGTGTTACAGGATAGTCTGCAACATACCCTTAGTCAGGGAATTTAGGTTAGAAACAGAAATGGATGTAGCCATGTAGTGATAGCACTCAACTCACACACTGCCAGTGTAATATCTGACACAGGACCTGTGTGGTGGACAGACAACACATAATGGGCATACCTCTGGCCAGCAAGTGGATAGGCCCACAGTTGTGAGCTATGCAGACAGACTGCATTCCAAGGTAAACTAGTATGTACACACACACCCTGTAACACCAGTACTATACAAAGCATAACACAACTCTCCTCACAGTCTGCCTGTAGTTCCTGATCCTCCTACGAATACATGGTTGCCCTGAGTGTGTCGGTTCACTTGTAAGAGGTATTGCTACCTGCTGTTTGTAACACTGATGCCCACACACAGGAAGGATGTCCATCACACAGGAAATGTAAAGGGACCACGCCCATATGAAGTAGGGATGTATAGTGGTTGGTTGCCATGACAGTGGTAATTGGATGTACTACACATGTGTAATCATATATATATATGGCTATCTGGATAAGTATATTTGCATATATATCCACCATATGTCCTGGACATGGAGTGTAGCCCTACCCCAGCCCCTACAGTCCCAACATCGTAGTGCAAGGCAATGTCAGGTATGTATAGCAGGTATATTAGTAGACTATTGCTACTGTCATTGGGATTGTCATCACAGACATGGTATGTGTGGGAGGTCACATCTGCTTATAACATGTGTGCCATTGGCTACTGACAGACATCCAAAGGACATCATTGTAAAGTACCACTGCTAGCACCTAGTGTCCCTGTGGACTGCAGCAGAGATATTGGCCAATATATGTGGAAATTCTGACACACGCTGTACAGTCCAGAGGTATACACATAAGCCCTTAGTGCAAAACATGTGTGCCATGCCAGACAATATGGATGTAGACAGCCATGTAGATGGGTATAACACATAATGACTGGTATACATTTTCCACCATAGGTTATGCATTCACACACCCCTGTCTGGCCTGACACATAATGACCGCTGGTACAGGGGTGCCATGGCCACATACTACCCACTAGATATTGACATACATCTGTAAAGCATCGCACTGCTCTGTCTGACATACATGGCTTTTAAGGGAGGCCTGGCAGCAGTACATCTGGCAAGTATCTGCACATGACATCTCACTGGGTAAGTACACTAAGCTGCTAGGCATGTAACAATGCACTGTGCAGGCTACAGGCAGACTGGCTTAACACTGGCCTACATCTCCTATGGGGGAATGCACATGTACCTGCATATATAGCATGGCCAAAAGGAATGCCACAGCACAGGGTAAGATACACCTGTGTGAAAGAGCATAATCACAACCAATGTGAACACAGCCACAGCCACATATGGTAAGCTAGCATAATATTACAGTATATAGACTATCTGTTCTACATCATCCTCAGATGTGCCACTCACAGAATGACCCTACATATACTGGGCTGCTACACAGTGTGATCTGATGGCTCTCTGTGGTATGGGACATGTGTGTGTATGGCCCTACAAATAAGTAGGCCAATACAGTACCATACAGTGGAGCAGCATGTAACATCAGACAGGAGGGGAACTAGAACAATGACATCTACCACAGTCTGTACACAGGGTAAAGCACATATTAACAATATACACACTGTCGACATTCACCATAAGTACACAGACCTCAGTACTGTACAAACATCCACAGAATGTCCAGGTTATGTCATAAAATATAACCCTACTGTACATAACATGTGTAGCAGTCTGCTATATGAATGGCTTGTTATCAGATATGATGACACTAATTATGGTGCACAGCACATATGCACCACTTCATGCATGACATATGTACAAAGGTTGACAGAGGTGTGGCTAGAAGCACATACACAGGGCCAGTATTGACATGTTGTTGTGATAACCTCATACATTTACTGTTGTAACGGAGTTTGTTGCAACATATGTCCTATGAGGAATATGAAGTCAGTAACTGTCACAGCTTTCACCATCTACAGACTGCAATCCTCACACTACCTTCTGCTGTCCACAGGTAGATACTCCATGGGTAACACATGAAACCAAAGGCACAACACTGCCCAGTCTGCAGATGACCCTGCAGATGGGGTTTCCTCATAAACATGGAACTGACATGGCAGGTATTGAGACATGTAGGACAGCCATATCCACACACACACTGTTAAATCAACATTACTCCAAATGCAGTATAGCAACACTTACAGTCCATAGTCAGGTCAGGCACATCCCCTCCTGTTTGTTGCCCTGTTTCCACAGTGTATGTTGTTAGAGGTAAATCCGCAGGCCATCTGAGATGCTGTTTGCCAAACATGTCTAGTTCCTGCTCACAGTGAATGAAAAGAGCCAACACCACCATGATGTTTCTAGATATTGGAGTGTGTTTCCATACAATTGGCTATGGGAATGTTACCACAGCAGTTCCACATGCAATCAGCTAGTGGAGGGCTACAATTTGTGCAGAGGCCATCAGATGATCATGAGCATCACTTAAAATACACATGCTGCTGCCTAAGCAAAGCAGGTGTAGGTCACCACATCCATCAGAAAGGGAGCAGGAGAGGCAGACAGAGGCAAAGACGTGTCAGGGAGGGGTGGGAGAGTAAAACTGAAGCATGTTTGTGTCACACACCTACCAGCACAGAGTATCAAACCCCTGATGGCTATGTAGTGCTATTACAGCTCTATGCAGTTATTAGATGTGCCACATGGCTTACCAGTCATGGAGCACTCAGAACATATATGTGATGGTAAGTGACATCTGCAACAGGGATATGGTAGCTATACGGTAGGTGACGTACACATGCCTGTCCATATGAACAGGTGCCAGTGTCAACACAGTCACACTCTCACAGTGATGCACACACAGTGACATATTTGGCAGGGCCAAGGAGTACAACTCATCAGTAGTGGAATTGCCACAACACATCACTGTGCAGGTATCACATGCACCACACAGGTCATACGGAGGTTGTATGGGCAAAGGGTATGAGGAGGTGTCTGACATCAGACAGCATGCTTCAGTATGCCCATGGGGGTTGTAGTGAGTGTGGATGTGAACATATGCACCATACAGCACACACACAAACACACAGGGTGCCAGTACTGACATGCATGGGTGCATGCCTGCACAGGTGTGTGGTGGTCGACTGTGCCAGCAGGTTATACAAGAAAAGGTGATGGGTATGCCTTGGCATCAGGCCACAAGACAATGGTCTGCATTGTAGCTCTGGGCTGTAGTTTCTGCATTTGCCCACACAGGTGGGTATTGTATCCCCATCCAGTCACCTGGGTGACTATTGTGCGTGGCCAATGCTGTGCATCGCTTGCCATGTATGTGTTCCTTAGTCCATGACATGGAATGTGTCTGGGATGTGCACACCTCCCACATGCATGTACAGTGACATGTGGAACTGTACCTGGAGTGTCTGGCCCATGTTGTAAACACAGATTATCATAAGATGTGCCAGTCTTGCCCACCTGTGGTGGGAACTAGTAATGGGCAGCAGGTTTACCCTGCACCTACATTGATAGCATGCTAACAGCATTCCCTGGTGTCAGTGGCATCTGTTCATACAGGGCATGTTGTCAGGCATGGTATGTCCATTGTGGGTCACACGTGATGGCACCACAGGTGATGCAGGTGTCCAATGGGGAACATGGGCGAGGTGCACTGTCTGCATGTACATGCATATTGGACAGATGGACAGGGTGACATGCCCTCTGTAGCCCACTGCTATCACTCCATAGTTACTATCAGTGGCCAATATGCAGTGTACTACTCACATATTGGCTGTTGCCTAGGCATGTGTGTGTGTATCAGACATGGGTTCAGAGTGTGTTCTGGGTAATACTGGGGTTGCTAACTGTGATTGCCTGGCCTTGATGTCACATGTATGGGTATGGCTTTGCATCCCAGCCTCTCAGCTATTTCACATCTGTTATCCCTGTACGGTAGACATTGTGATATATAGTAAGGCCACCATTAAGAAATATGCAAAACCCGCTACACAGGTGTCACACACTCACAACCACGTCGATACAGGTTACACACACACACACACACACACACACACACACACACACACACACACACACACACACACACACGCCTGTCATGTCTGGGAGTACAACCCCTACCAACCTAGCTTATTACACTACAGCACTACGCAGTTATAGTACGCAACACAGACATTACTGGAATACCCCTTCCTCAAAGGTGTATTTCACAATGAATGACATCAGCAGGATTGCCAAAGTAGGGCATTTGAAATGTACTGCGAGTAACTAGCCTAAAACGCATTGCTCTCTACACAGACAGTGACACACACAAAACATCCACAACCGACATGTGTGGTATAAAACCCCTAACAGAGATCTATATCACATTACAGCATGGAGCTGTTATAGGACGCACCACGGACATTACTATAGAACTCCTTCCCCAAAGGTGTATTACACAATGAATGACATCAGCAGGTTTGCCAAAGTAGGGCATTTGAAATGTACTGCGAGTGACTAGCCTAAAATGCATTGCTCCCTGCACAGACAGTGATGTACACACAAAATGTCCACAACCGACATGTGTGGGCATAGAACCCCTAACAGAGGTCTACATCACACTAAAGCATGGAGCTGTTATAGGACGCACCACAGACGTTACTATAGAACTCCTTCCCCAAAGGTGTATTACACAAGGAATGACATCAGCAGGATTGCCAAAGTAGGGCATTTGAAATGTATTGCGAGTGACTAGCATAAAATGCATTGCTCCCTATACAGACAGTGATGTACACACAAAACATCCACAATCGACATGTGTGGGTATAGAACCCCTAACAGAGGTCTACATCACACTACAGCATGGAGCTGTTATAGGACACACCACAGGGATTACAGGTGAACTCCCTCCCCAAAGATGTATTACACAATGAATGACATCAGCAGGATTGCCAAAGTAGGGCATTTGAAATGTACTGCAAGTGACTAGCCTAAAATGCATTGTTCCCTACACAGACAGTGACACACACACATACAAAACATCCACAATGACGTGTACGTATAGAACCCCTAACAGAGGTCTATATCACACTACAGCATGGAGCTGTTATAGGACGCACCACAGGGATTACTAGAGAACTCTTTCCCCAAAGGTGTATTCCACAATGGATGACATCAGCAGGATTGCCAAAGTAGTTCATGTGAAATGTACTGAGTTTACTAGCCTATAATGCATTGCTGCATACACAGACATTGAAACACACAGAAAGCATCCAAAACTGTCATGGGTGGGGATGGAATCTTACCACAGTTCTAAATCACACTACAGCAGTACACAGTTACAGGACGTGCTACAGAGATTACTGGGTGACAACTTTCCCAGAGGTGTATTTCTAGGTGGGTGACATCAGTAGCCTTGTCAAAGCTGAGTATATGAATTGTAAGGAGTGTGAGTACCCTATAAAGCATTGCCCTCTACACAGACAGGGTCAGAAAGACACACACACACTTGTCATGTCTGGGATGAGAACACCTACCTAACTACTTTATCACACTGCAGCAGTATGCAGTTAGAGGGCACGCTATGGAGATTACTGGGCTACAACCTTCACAGAGGTGTATTTCTAGGTGGGTGACATCAGCAGTCATGCCAAAGTTGAGTATATGAATTGTAAGGAGTGTGAGTACCCCAAAAGGCATTGCTCTCTACACAGTCAGAGACAGACAGACATGCACACACAGACTCACACACACACAGTTGCTGAGTCTGGGGCTAGAACTCCTACCTAACTACTTTATCACACTACAGCAGTACACAGTTATCAGATGCACTACGAAAATTACTGGGCTGCAACCTTCCCAGAGGTGTATTTCTAGGTGGGTGACATCAGCAGCCTTGCCAAAGTTGAGTATATGAATTGTAAGGAGTGTGAGTACCCTAAAAAGCATTGCTGTCTACACAGTCAGACAGGCATGCACACAAGCACTCAGTTGCCAAGTCTGGGGTTAGAGCTCCTATCTAACTAGTTTATTACACTACAACAGTGAGCAATTGTGGGATGTTACTGGGCTACAACTCTCCCAAAGGTGTATTTCACATTGGATGACCTCAACAGGCTTGTAAAAGTAGGGCTATGGGGAGGGTGGTGTGTGCATGGGCCATATCTCATTCATCTAAAGGTTGACATGTCGCATGCGGGCACACACTGGGTCTAATGTCACAGATACATGTATACAGCTGCTAGATGATTACTTCCTTGTACAGTCATGTTGCACAGCTGGCACGTGCACCACATAGTCTGTCATGCTGACAGATACTGGCGGCTAGTATCTGCAGTGAGTGACATCTGCACCTCATGTGTTTGGGGCCCATTGGTTGTGTGCTGGGTGGGACAGGCCTAGATGGCTCCTTGTCACAGTCACCCTCTTCCACACATCTATGTACATCTACCTTTGGCTTATTATAGTGTGTTGTCCTGACATATATGTCTGTATTCCTGTCCACTGTGTATGCAAGCCATGAGGGGTGCATACTGACGAGTGTCTGCAATAACAACTGCAACTGCCAGATATGTCTGGTCCACTGGTGTTTGCAGTCATGGCCTTCATGTGTTTAAGTGTGTGAGCATGCCGGGTATGACCTTTCAGTATGTTGTTGCCTGACATTGCCTTCATTTTTGTGAGCATGCCCAGTGTGACCTTTCAGTATGTTGTTGACTGACATTGCCTTGATTTCTCTAAGTGTGTGCGCATGCCCAGTATGGCCATCTGTACTGAATGCGTGGATTGTGTCCAGGTAGTTTGTGCTGCAGTGCTGACCTTTGTGTTGTACACCAACAGGTAGCATGCTGTCTCTGCAGTGTATCCATCTATCATTTGGCTTTGATTGTTACTACTTTTCTGCATAGCAGTGGGGGGCACACCTGACTGTTTCTACATTTCTACACAGGAGTGGGGGGCACACCTGACTGTTATTACATTGCTATGTAGGATAGGGTGTGCACATCTGACTATTTCTACATTTCTACACAGGGTTGTGGGAGCACAACTGACTGTTATTACATTACTATATAGGATGTGGGAGGCACATGTGACGTACACATTTGCTATGACTGTACTGGTATGCCAGGTACTCCATTTCATTCTGTATTGCTAACTATCATGCTGACTAGAGGCATACCAGTGTACTACAGATCATGGCTTTGGTTGCCCTACATATTATTGTCTGGCTTTCTACCCTTCAGAACTAACATCCCACTGCCTGCCTTGCTGTGGTCTGTCTGTGTAGGCCTGGGGAGGAGGTTAACCATAGCCATCATTCTGGGGCCATGGCACAGGTTCTGTTTGGGTTTGTCCACACCTGTCCTGCTGGCTGAGACTGCTGTTGGACATGTGAGATATCCTGACTGGCATGTGTGGGTTATATGGAAATACATGTCACTCAGCACAGTTCCTGCAGTGGGTTTTGTTACCCTGTGTAGTACTGGCCACTATGGTGACTCCAGTATGTGTTACAGATGTCATGGTGCCACTATGGGTGTCTACTGTCTGCTGCCATAACATTCAGCCACCCAATTCACTTGCATGCTCACATCCATACCATAGCTACAGGTAACAACACATTCTACTCCATTTGGCAATTGGTAGGTTGATTGACTTACCTTGAGGGTTTGCCAGACTTGCGGATGGTGCTGGAGGGCTGCCTATGTTGGATGCACATAGTGCACTCCCTATACTTGGTTGAGTACAGGTAGTGTCATGTTTGGCATCCCTTTTACTGTATGTGCGAGTCAGAGAGGTGTCATTCCCTGGGTCCCTACTGCATCAGTGCATGTGCTAGGCATTGCCTCTTTGCCAAGGCCAGGGCATACTTGGCATGCCTCCTTCTGCCTACTGAGGCAAGCTCAGGTTGTCCCTCCTCTGGGTCTCTCTGTGCCTGTGCAGGCCTTGGCAATGCTGGGGGGCTGTATGGCCCTGCCCCATGCTGTTCCTGCTGCAGCTGTTTCCTCAGGATCATATTGTGTAGCATTGCACATACCATAACAATCTGGGTACATGTAGCTGGTGAATACTGCAAGGCTCCACCAGATGTGTCAAGACACTGGAACCATGACCTGAGCATCCCAAACACATGCTCTACTATATGTCTGGCCTGTGTGTGTGCCTCATTATGATGTTGTTATGCAGGTGTGTGTGCATTTCTAATGGGTGTCATCAGCCACAGCTCCAGTGTGTACCTAGCATCCCCCAGTAGGTGACCATAGGGGATGTCCCCATTGGCAAATCTCTGGTACAGCTGTGTCAGATGCCATATGTGGGAATCATCATAGTTCCAGGGCAGCCAACACACACATTCATTATAATGCCCTGGGCATCACATACGACCTGGCAGTTGATGGAGGGGATGCCCCTGCGGTTGATGTAGGCCCTACCCTGCTCACCAGGTGGTGCTTTGATGCATATGTGCATACAGTCTATAGCAGCCACTACCCCAGGGTATTCTGCTATTTGGTGGAAGAGACACATATTGCTGGTCAACACCTCACAGATGTTGAGGAAATATACATGGTCACTGGCATGTGCTGACATGGCAACCAGGAACTGGTGGAATACTCTGGATGCTGATGCCTGTAGGATCCCCATGATATCCCCAGTTGTGCTTTGGGAAGTACCTGTGGCTAGTATACCTAGGCCTACACATACCTTGGTATCCACTGGGATGGGTTCCCCCTCGGTCTGTTTGGTGTATCAGGTGTGGCCGGCACAGCTCAACAATTTGCTGTAGGAGGTCTCTGTCCACCCTATAGCGCTCCACTATCTCCAGCTCATGTAGCCCCTGGTAGGTTACCCTGGGTCTGTAGACTCTTCTCCTTCTACTCACTGTGGGTTGTTAAGTATCATTCACATCCTCACCACCCTCAGCCTCTTGCACATGTTGTTCTATGTTGCCTGCTGCAGCCCTTCTCATTTTGTAGGTTTGTTTTGTTAAATTTTCCCCGCTTGTATACACTGGTGGTGTCGAGTGTGGGAAAAACCAGAGGGGAAGGTGTTTGCTTAGTTTATAGTAGTGTTCTGGGCTGGGCTAGTCTGCTGCCTATGTAATTGGCTGATTCTGATACATTTCACCTGCCAGCTATGCTAGTTCTCCTAGAATACCTTCCTACTGCTGTTTTTCCCTTCCCATTGCCTCCCTGTTTAAGCCTGTGTGTGCCCCGCAGAGTGCTCAAATGTGCACACTGCAGCTATTTCCAGGTTTAATTTAGTTTTTCTTGCTGTAAAACCTGGTGCGTGGGGCACAAACCCGCTTACACTTTGTAATGAGTGCTAGGCAGGTTTAGTTACACCTCCTAGCTTAGCTGTGCTAAGCTAGAAGCAAACCCGAACCACAGGGCTCCAATCCACCTACAGTATGCCTGACACACACCCCCATGATGTCATCTACCTCCTAGGCTTACACACAGCTATTCATACACTTACACTGTTGGGACCTGACTCACATGCTGGGGAAAACTGGGATTCACTAACCTTCCCCTCATTTGCATAGGTTTGCCTGCTAATGCATAGTTACATGTGTCACACTGAGCCTCCCCCCTTAGCAACCACTACTCACTGGCCATATTGTCTTCTGCCTGCCATTGACTTGCATGGCAGAATACTGATTTTAGTTAGACTGCTTATTTTAGGTTTATTTTGTTATTTTCCCCTGATCCCATTTGCGCGCCGCTGCCCTATGCTTAAACAGCCGAGATCAGTTAAAAAAAAAATAAAGTTGATTTTTTTATTTTTTGTATTGTTTGCAATGTCAATGGCCTTATACTTGGCCATTGGCATTCTTCCACAATGATATGCAGCCTTTATTTGGAGCTGTCATAGCTCCATTTTGGATTTTGCAGAAATGTACTCAGTTACTGAGTACATTTCTGCAAATAGCTCTAGTCTTAGACAGACTGTTGCAAGCTTCCTGGATTGCAAAATCACCTCATTTGTATGGATTTCACCTGCAAATGGGGTGATTTGCATCCCAGGGCTTAGTCCATGCAAGATTAGTGCAGGAGTGCTCATGCACGCCCCTGCAGGCTGTTCCAGGATCGCACGTCAGACATTTTGCCAGTGTGGGCTCCCGCACCCGAATCCGAGGGCATGTCTAGAATTAATAATGAATATAAAGAATCCTGTGATAAAATGTTCAAACTGTTGAAAAAATATAGAAGTTTGGACTTGGAGAATAAATATCTGGAGAGATGTCTTGAGATGAAAATAGTACCTAAAGAGCTGAGATTTTTCAAATGCCCTAATGGAATCCATGTGATTGACTCTTTTTATATTGTTCTGGTTGATTTTTGTCAACCAGGCTGGCTTAAAATTGCTAGCATTGTTAATATATATATATATATATATATATATATATATATATATATATATATATATATATATATATGCTTATTGCTCTTCTTGCCTTCGTGATGTTGAACAGCATGAGCAAGCTATTATTACACGTAAACATAATAAGTTAGTGAGGGATATAGCTGCTTATTTAAATTCAACAGCTTATTCTCACTTTATGGTTAAAAATAAAAACAATGATAAGAAGAGTTTCATTTCCAACAGTAATTTTCATTTAAATGCTTCTATGAGCAAAACAATGACTGACAGTTCTCTTAACCAGTCAGCTACGACGATTCCATGGGGGCAGAATATACAAAGTAGTTCCTGGGGCAATTCTATAAATAAGTAATCCAAAGGTGGACAAACCAAGAAAAAAATCTTTCTGTAGCCAGACGGTAAGCAGGAATATATTCTATAAATACATCCAGTACTTCAAATGAAGCTAGCCTAAGAGGAGCTGAACTTGTGAGGGAAACCGATAACTGCTTCATTAATCATGAGGGAATACTTAATGAAATGAACGGTGCTAAGCCTAAAACTTTTTTTATTTAAAACCGAAAAGACGAGAGTCATGAGAACCAGGGAGTCAACACTTTCCAGATTATCAACAGACAATTGAATAAAAATGGTAATGACAACACTTGTATTTCTAATTTATCTGATTTTCATTTAACTTCATTGCATAACAAGGTGTTGTCTCTTGGATTTAATTTTGTGCCCACAAGAAGGGCGGACTGTGTACGAACTTTGCTAGAAATGAAACAATATACTAGAAAGTTAAATTTGAATTTTTTATTACATAATGTGCAAACCAGAGTCTTGTTTTAATCAGACCCTGTTAAATATATTGAAAGTGTTTGAAGGCATCTGTGATACTAAAATTAGAGCTGTGTTAGCAAGAAAGTAAAAGTTACAAATATTTTAACATGACAACTGATGAAAGAAAATGTTTGGTAGAAATAAGAAATAATCAGAAACTCAGAATAATGAAAAGTTACAAGGAAGGGGACTAGTAGTAATGAATACTGATCAATATGTACACAGTATGTTAAACATGTTAAGAAATATGGAGGAATATCAGCAGATTAGTTTAGCTGAAATACAAAGAAAATTTAAAGAAATACATGATTTTTTATATGACAATCTTATGAATAAGCAGTTAAACTTTGATATTTATAATTTCTGTGTGATAGAAAAACCTACTATTAGGGCCTTGTCTGGAATACCAAAAATCCACAAGGACCAACCCCCCCCCCTTTCAACCCATAGTTTCTTCTCCTAACTATATTACTGAAGGAATTGCCTTAGTGTTAGATGCTGTTTTAAATCCTATAACACAAAGACTTAAATCATATATTAAAGATTCATAGGACTTCCTGGAAAAAATTGAGAATATTTCTCATTAGTTTTGATTTTAAAAGTGACAAACATATTATTTTTACAGTAGATATTGTGTCACGTTTTACTTCAATACTAGATGAATTAGGTATAGAATATGTGAGAAATTTTATAAATAAGTTTACCAACATACTGTGAAATGTTGGATGTTTTATTGAACAACAATTTTTTTATGTTTGATAATAAATATTTTAAACAGTTGAAAGGTGTAGCGATGGGGTCTCCCGCCTCACCATCTTTTGCTAATATTGTGATGGCATGGTGGAATGTACGGTAATGAAAAAAGTATGTGAAATATTTAATATGTGTTATTATAAGAGATTTGTGGATGATTTGTTTTTTATTGTAGAAGGTGATAATAATACAGTAATATGTTTTGTAAACATGATTAATGTTAAATCTGAATTTCTGAGATTCACTTTAGGAGACAAGGAATAAATTTGAACTTTTTAGATATTATTTACATCTGAATGGAACAAATAATGTCTGTGAAAGTAAAATACATCATAAGGAGACATTTGTAAACAGTTACCTGCATAATAAAAGTAATCATCCACTGTTTATGAGAAAACATATACCAAAAGGTCAGTTAATAAGGTGTAGTCGGTTGACCAGTAATGATGAAGTTACATAAAAAGAATTTACAAAAAAATTTGTGAGGTATTTATTGCTAGAGGGTATAATAAAAGTGAACTTATTATATTAGCAGATGAAATGTATAGCAAAAGGTATGAGAGGTACCCCCTATATTAAAGGCACCATTTAGAACTAATGTAACAACTGAGGGGTAAACAACATGGCAGAGTCATTTGTAATTTGGAAATGTCAGTAGATAGTAAAGAAATTAGAACAATAATAGAAAATAACTGGAAGATTTTAGAAGGGAATAAAGACTTGTTTGAGCTTGTAGGTAGTAAACCCAATTTTCTTTATATTAATAACTACAATTTGAAAAAAATGTTCAAAAGGGATTAAGTACACACCAGATATCTTGTACACTCATAAAAAGCAAGGTATACACAAATGTGGATGCTACAGGTACTGCAGATATATATATTAGAAGGTCCATTTATTAATATATTAAGCTATCCCAGCACTATAAAACTACCAGGACATGCCACCTGTAAAACAAAAGGGCTGGTATATGTTTGTTTGTGCAGTGGATGTTCCAGTTTTTATGTAGGAATGACTACTAGATCATTATATGAAAGGATGAGAGAGCATTATTATAATATCAAAAACAGAGATAAAAAAGCACTTTATATAGGCATACAGTCGAATGCAGGACATATAAAAAAGTTATTTTTTCATTCTTAGAAATAGTTAAGTTGCATGCAAGGGGAGGTGATTTTAAAATTTTTTTTTAGAAAAAAGAGAAACCTGGTGGCAGATACAACTTCAGGCAGATAAAACACCAGGATTGAATAAAGTTATTAGTATTAAATGGTTTTTGAAATATAGGAAATCGTGTGTAAATAAATAATGTTTTTATAGGCTTAAGATTTTAAATTTTACTGTGGCACTTTAAATGGAAATTGGTTAATGGTGTGCTGTAATGAAGTGTTAATGAGTATCTATATATAAGTATGGAAGTTTTTAAGTGCTGCTTTTAGTTCTGAAGAAGTCGTAAGACGAAAGCGGTGAAAATAAAGTATATGCTAAAGAAGTTTGGTTATTGTTTAGTTCCTCGTGCCATCACCAGTATTTTGGTTTTGTTTGTGGTTATTATACTGATTGAAGTGTTCATGTTTGTCAGAACAGAGATTTATTGGTTTACTTATTTCTGACCTACTACTTGCAACCAATCTACCACCATCAACATATTACATATCCCTAAAATCCCTTATCCTACTTGTCCTGTTGCTAACATTGCCTAATGAGTTATTGTTACATGCCTGTAAGTTTACATAAATGTGAAACAATGTTAAATGTAATTTAATTGAGAACTTTCATAACAGCCATACAAAACAACCATAACAAGCAAAAGAATATGTAATGGGTAAAACATGGGAAGGGGAAAAGGGCAAGTAGCAGACTATAGTCATTAAAGTCAATAATGAAAGAATATTACTTTTCTTGTACAACAGCATAAACAATTTCAGTCTATGCATACATAATTTTATGTGTCATGCAGTACAAAATGTACACAGTTATATAATGTCATCAAAGGTATCAGCATAGAGTCTTGGGTTTTGCCCATAGTACTTTTGATCTGATCATCTTTCTCTTCATGGAATATCTATCTATTTACAAGCAGTGATGTTTACACAGAAGTGTCCTTAAAGCAATGCAACACCAGGAGGTCCATCATTTTCTAACACTTCATAATATACTTTCTTTTTTAATGTTTTTGCCCTGGCAACTCCAACCATCAAACCTCCCTAACTAAAGCTCATTTTTCAGAGCTGTCCGGGGGGGGGGGCATTCTTTTAAGCATCTAAGAGGGGTACTTGTGTTCTTGCTGGCATCCCAGCAATGTGAACATTTGTTAGTGACCTATTCCTTCCACTGGGCAGAGAGATGTTCAACCCGCATTGTCACATGAGTCACAGTGAGCCGCAGTGTCTTCCCCTATCTAAGTGCATGCTTCTGAGCACTTGCTCTGTGAAGGCCACTACCCATCAATAGTTTGATGTGGCACATGCACACCAAGCTGCAAGCCTTCGCCCTTCCTCTAAAGGACTGCAACAGCCCATGTCCAACTCTGTCTCCCCTCTTCTGAAACAGTTCCATTAAACATCTGAGCTGTTAATCAAATATGATCACCTGGGCCACAGTCAGGTCTTTATCCATCTATGCCACCAGTTTGGATATAATATACTTTCTTGCTATTGTAACCATAACCTAAATTTAAGCTACCTGTGAAAAAGAGATGAAGGAGTCTAATGAGATATTGTAATCCCAGCATCCTGAATGAAGTTGAAAAGTGATAAATTAGCTGGATCTCACCCACCCCACCCCCCAAAAAAAAAACATTTAATGAGGACATTTAGCAAATATCTGAAAACTCTGATTCAAGGATTCTGTTGTACCTATCAGTAGAATTTGAAAACATTTTGCTAAAGTGCCGGGGAGTATATAAAACAAAAGATCTAAACCTTCCAATGAAAGAGATGTACCAAGGGAGAAAAAGAAGAGAATGCAAGTAACTTCACAAATTTATTGTGATTATATTGGCAAAACTCTGCATAAGACACCTCAGCCATCTGTCTCCTGAACTTATAAGAAACTCTGCAGGCATCATCATGTAACAGCCTATTACACATTGAAAAGGAATGAAAAAGTTCTGGCCACACAGCTGGAGTCTGCTTCCAGTATAAAGAAATTGGAGGAGAGTAGGGAATGTCAGCTTCCATAAGGCCCCGTAAGGGGGATGCTTTCTTAACCCTCCCAGATACCTCATGATACGTAAGCCAGTTATCTGAAGAAAATCCACATTTTTGATATCTTCAAAGCATGCAAGTCACTTATGTTATAACTCCTATGACCTACTGATGCCTGCCTATGTTTAGTTGGGTTGCCCAGATACACTGCAAATATCAACCTGTTCCATCATAGAAATGACACTTTGCAGTGGAGGCATTGATAATCACTCATTTATGGAGTTACCCAAATACATTTTAAGATTAATGATCTTGTTTTTTTCTTCCTTCCTGGCTGAACACAAAGAAGTCATTGACTAACTTAATTATCATCTCTTTTATGTGGGTTCACAGTCATAGCTCATAACTGTCCAGATTTTTGGAAGTTGAAAAGATTTTTGCCTCACATTTTTGGTCTGTTCTGCATAAAATGTTTGGTTTTCTGGCAAATCACTGAGAATTGGAATCATTAAATAATGGCATACATTTGAGTTTCAGAGTTCATATCAGTCAGAAATGCATGCTAACATAAATTGTGTTGTTCTAGAAACTTTCTAAATTTATAAGAACAGTATTAGTTTAGGCTTTGTCCAGATTCCTTGCACTGAGAGGTTGAGAGGTATCACAGTAATCTTCACCAACATGGCTAACAGGCCACACTATTTCTTTTATATTCTAGACTGACCAAAATCCTTATTTAACCATAATGCTGCAGTACTGAAATGTGCTGTTAGTAAATTTCTAGGAATGTTTGGAAACTGGAGTCAGTGGGCTATTTACTTAAGGCTGCAGTTTTCATTTGAGCTCTAAGCTCTAGAGGGTTTCATAAAATTTTTATATTATCCATTTTTTCTTGACCAATTGCATACATGGAAAAATGCATTAAATCACCATGGGAAACAGGAACTAGGACTGTAAAGTTGACTTTAGTGCTGGAGTAAGAATTGTCAATATGCAGAGTGATCTGATTAGCAAATAATTTATTTATTTATTTTATTTTTTATTTTAATTTTACATTTGTTAACCGGGCTAGTCCAACTGGATATATTTCCAATTTCAGCAGAGACCCGGGTAGAAAAGCTCCAAAAGTAACATAAAAAAAATTCACATTACAATTATGAAAGAAAAATTATGTTAAAAATAACAGAGTATTTGCTAGTCAAAAGAATTCATTGTTATTTGAGCAACACAACATAAGGATTTTCTACATTAATATAAAAGAAAAATATGTTCTGAACATGTTATGAAAAATAAAAGAAGCCTGTAGTTTCCCACAGGTAGCTGCTACCTTGTCCATTTAATATAAAAACTATCTCTAAAACTGCTCATCTATGTAGCTGGATGCCCATTCTATGACCTGGATGTCTCAAACTCAACTAGAGACCTGGGACTGGAAAGGATGGCAGTGAGTGTTGGACATTTACTAACCCATCCTGAAAAGAGGAAAGGCAACTCAGTCATGTCTATTGGTCTGCCAGCAGAAATTCTGACAGATAGCAGGTAGCACTGTGGCCATATATACACTCCAGCAAGGAGCACTACATGCCTTAGGTGGAATCTTTGTATGCCCAGGAATATGCATGCACTCTCCAATACTGTGGAGCATGATATGAGATCTGTGGTTAGGGTTAAACAGGAACAACTCTGATTGCTGATTGGATAATAGCCTCCCATGATTACCTGTTACACAGGGAGAGGATAGATCAGTCATTTCACAAGATCACTGAAGGGCTGATGGTTCACAGGTAGCAGCACTAAAAGAAAAAAAAAAGACTGATGGTTGGACTAAAAAGAGAAAAAAAGTTGACTTCAAACTTAGGCTAAAACCACTCCACACACGTGCTCACAAACACACACACACACACATACACAGACACACACACATATATACACACAATGTCTAAGACTTGAATATTAATTTTGCAATTAAAATATTCTGAACATTTATAAAGAGTCTTAGTAATTCGGGGGGGGGGTCTACCAATCAACAAAACTGCATCATTAAATGATGTTTCACACATCCAAATTCCATGAATTAAAAAAAACTACATTTATTTGTATATTTGTATGCTGTTTTTATAAGATCTCAGTAACTGTAAGTATTTGTTTTACCCTTACAGAGTGTTTTTCTGTTTTGTACAGTTGTGCGACATTGGACTTTAGTACGTTTCTTTAAGGCGATATGGGGCTACATGGAGCCTTGTCACTCCTGCAAAAATTACCTTTTTGGACTGATACCTGCAAGTTTTGCAAGCATATTTTTTATTAAATTTAACCTACAGTGCATCCAGCTTCTCATTGTGGATTCATTTTGGGAAGAAACTGTATGGCTCCAAAGAGAAATGCAGAAAATCATCTGCATGCAAATGGTTTACTATCAAAAGGATGAAAATCACATCCACGAACAGCGATTTCTCGCAACAAAAAACTTCGACTCATGAATATGAAGCAGGTTGAATGATTGATGCAGTAAAGTTGACAGACCTTAAGGTGGAACTCTCCCATTGACATACATGCTGTAACTCCCTGCCCGTGTAAGACCTTCTAAACAGATGTACAAATGAATGTCGACATTCCGACAGTCACTCCTACCATGGTCGAGGAGGTGGCTGTCAAGCATGTTATTGTCGTGCTTTTGATGGTAAATCATATGCAAACACATAAACTTGTTTGTATGGCCTGTCCATTGTGTACTAGACTAATAGATTTCTACAATAAAACTACCAGTCGCTCAACTTTCAGATCAAATAGGAAGGACAAAAATGGGTATCCCTGTTATGTGATGATCATTAAAAGAAGATTCTACAAAATATGCAAACCAACTTAATGCACATAGTAAATAAAATATATAGGGACAGAAATTAAATGTATTGGTCATCTAGGTAGTTCAGATTTTGAAACTTCTGTGGTATTCTACAGATTGCCTTTTCATCACTGATACTCAGTATGAGGACATGGCTATTAGCTGAAAAGGCACATTGCATAGCTCGCACTACCCATTTAATGTTATCCATTAATTGCATCTGGGAATAATCCAGTTTTATGAGGATGAATTTGAAAGGCTATATCCTTTTTAAATATTTTAGCCAACAGTAACACAGACATTTTGTAAACAAAACTATGTGGAGATATGGGCTAGTATCAGTGTCCCAAGGTAAACTCCTTATTGGGTTCATGATCACAACAGTGTAAACTAATTTCTAAAATATAGGCAGATGACTCATGAGTAAATGAAGCCTTGTTCATTAGTATCAGTGATCATTCAAAATTTTCTTAAAGTAAGTCTGCATAATTCAGATATTCACCTATCTAATCTCACCATTTTAACAAATTTATTTTTTTAAGTAATGCTTTCATTTTCAGGTCAGTGAAGGGAAGAGTAAGAATTTTTTAATTATCTGGGGGAGCACTCAAAATGCTGAACACTCAGAAGAGATATCAATTGTTTCTGTAATTGTAGTAAATTCCTTGGTCTAGTATATCAACAACAAGGTGGAACAAGATTTTAAGGTGCATCACATATAGAATTACCTGACTGTACCTCCTTAGAGTTTTGTTTCTGCTTTTTTAATATTCAGGGAATGCAGGTATCTCAGTATAAAAGGATGAAAGCTGTAAGAGATTAGGAGAACATTGACAGGTATTCACTGATAGCTGTCAAGTCAAAAATGCGTAATTAGATAAGGGGATTAGTGTCCCCGTCGCCTGCTTACCCAGCTAAATCACTTCAGACATATAAAAATGTTATAATTTTTTGTTATTGATTTATGTTGGCCTGAATGGTGCATGTAACTCAGTGTATTGTATTACCTAGCAAAGTGCAGCCTAAATCTAGAACGCCGAAAGACTAACATACTGAATTCCAATACCTATGTAAGGAAATTACCATTTTAATGCTGTTGTCAGCCACGGCTGAAGGGGAAGAGATGGCATTAAAAGTCTCTGCCATGATGACCCCCGTATGAAATTCTATCAACATGGAAACCACAGTCCTGACTTGCTCATCTAGGGTCTCTGGATAAATTCAAAAGAAAAACAGTAAAACAGTTGGAATTCTTCAAGCTCCTTTAACCCTCATCCCTGACAATCACCACAATTCTGAAATCATTTGTAGGGCAAGATAACTTTATTTCAAACATGTCAAATAAGGTTTAATTAATCTGCTATGCTGAAAATACCCTGTCCACTTTTCTGGGTTATTTAACCCATTAACATTCCATGAAATATTTTTTAGAGTTACAGCTCATTAAAAGGACTGTTTTGTTACATTTAAGATCCAGGATAAAATACTTGACATCTAAGCAAAGTTTCATTGAAACTTAAGACAGTGTAGCATTGACATCATAACCATTGTGGGGCAATCAGAGCTGGAGAAAATTTTGATTAACTATTTCATATTATCTGATTTAATTCATACATGAAACAATATATATATATTAAACATAACAACCAAGACCTATATATGGTAAGCAGACCTCCCACAACCCAAAGAAAATGGCATCTTCCTCAGGAAAATCTTGAACAACTGGGAATAAAGAGAAATGGGGGTAAGGTAAAATATTCACTGAACATACAGGCACTTGGATGCTGTATTGACCTCTGACTTTAGCCCAATAAATGCTTAAGAAACCAAAATAATATTTTGACATTAATGTAGCCTGGAATCAAAATATTTAAGTTGAATGGCCAGAGTTATTCATATCAGTGGATCAATAGTCAAAAGTAGCTGTAGCACCTGGTGTCCACCGTGAGCAGTTTAACAATTAGAAATCATCCCATCAATCGCATTCTTACATTAAGGTAAGAGGAAAAGATGCGAGGGATAGCAGTTTACAAAGCAATATATTTCAATGCTCATTCTGCCATGCATTCTCTGAAAGTACACTCCTCTTCAGAATTAGTGGAAGATTTCAACGAGACTTTATTAGATGTCATTTGAGTATTTTATCCTGGACATTAAATGTAACAGTCATTCCTTTTAATGAGCTGTGACACCAACATTTTTTACTGAAGTTGCGTTATTATTTGGAAGAATTTGTGGCAAGTATTTACAGCTGTAGTACAGGTTTATTATGCAGAGAAGAGTAAACATATGTAAGACTACAAACAACCCATGTTACAAACTTTCATTGTAAATTAAGAAAACAAAAGCAGCTTTTTCTCACTTAATCTTAGTTTACACATAGCCTGTGTTATGCTTTCCACAAGTTCCTACACTAGCCATGCTTAAAACTATTGTTAGTTTGCAGGAAAAAGGCTTTACAACAAGCAATGCCTAATTAACAGACTGTGTCCAAATACTGAGCAAATTGGATTCAGTTATATGAATTACAGTGATAAAGGGAAGATTCCTGGCAGCGGCTACAGCTGTAACATGTTCATATAATTATGATTATTGTATTTAATTTGCGAATGAAACAGGTGTACGTGGCATAAATGTCAGAGTGAAAAACCTAACTCTCACGGGAAGTCACCAACTTCTGTATGGGGATGTGATGGTTTGTTCCATTGGGGGATCAACATACAGTATATCCATGTGCCCATCACTGTTGCATGTGACACTCATGAGATTTGTTTAGCACACCACACGTATCTCTCTAATTAGCCATACTCAGGTCAAGAAAAGGCTGACGGTCAGCAAAATTAGTATTGTGCATGTATGCCACATGCAGTTCATATGCTGTATAATAGCTTGAGGGTAAAAGAAAAAAAAATGTATGAACATATGCAGTGTTTAGCACAGAGATAAAGATGTAAAGATTCATGTCGATGTTTTCAGGAGCAATAAATGTATGATTAATGTTCACTTACTGTAATAGAGTTTTCAAACCAACATAAGTATTTAAGCAATAACCCATGGCTGAGTGTGGGTACTGCTGGATTTAGCCATGGTTGGTGTGCTTTGGTCATGAGGGTGAAGCCTGTAAATACAGCATTGCCCACACCCAGCCGTGGGTTAATGCTATTAGACAATGACATTATTTAAGAAAAAATGCTTACTTTTCTTAAATAATGGCATTGTATAATGCCTCTGTGCTGCCCTTCTGCAGTTTTCCAGTATCCAGTTCTTATTTTTCCTCAAATTGTTTTTTTTTTTAATTTTCAAATAATTCCATACTATTTATACATAACATCTTAAATAACTATGTGTACTATTTACATTAGCCTGACACTATAACAGATCTTAATGTATACAGTTACTTTATAAGTATGTCCAATCCATTATCAGAGGGTCTGATCAATTATTGTCAATCAATGATAAGACTTTTCCCCAAGTGTTGTTGATAAATGACTTTTGATACATTTTTAGTTCTTTAATTTTAATTCCCAATAATGCTGTGGTCTTCAGTAGGCTGTAGAAGTCTTCCAAAGTTGTTATTGTATTTGTATTCCATCTTCTTGTTATACACTTCCTTGAAATTGCAAGTATATTCCATACTGGATACACATTTGACCTTTTCAAATGAAGACCTTCATTCAGATTTAATAATGCTTTAGTTAAATAAAATGACTCATTAAATAAAGCTTGTAGAAAGTTATTAATACCATTCCAAAATGGCTTAATTTTAACAAAATCAAAGAAAATGTGGTTCCAATCTGCATTGTGTACTTGCTCACATCTCTAACATATTCCTTTTATGGAAGAACTAATTTTATTGATTTTTTCTAGGGTTAAGAATGCCCTGTGCAAGTATTTCCAATTAAAAACTTTCCAGTATTATGTAAAGGGTGTATATTTTATCGATAATAAGATATTTGTTTTAATATCTTAAGTTAACTGTATTGAGTGTCCTTTTGTTATATATTTCTAATGTGAAATTTTGGGTGTTGTTTTATAGTTTATCAATATTTTGTAAAATTTTGAAATACTGTTTCCCATGTTAAAGTCATTATATATGATTTCATATATGTATTTCATAGATTTAGATATTTCTTTAAACAAAGAATTGTTAATATTCTGCTTAAATCTTGCAAATATGACAGACTACTCTGTAAAGTTAGACAGTCCTGTTTTGGAATTTGACATGTTGTTTTTATTTCTTGCACATTTAAAACTTTTAGTTCTTTGATACTTTGGCATCAACAAACAAATCCTTTCTTTTCCCAGGAATTAATAATTTCTCTATCAATTGTATGTGGAAAGTTCTTAGTGACTATAAAAGGTGTTAAAAGATCAAACCAGATTTTTAAATCTATATTTGCATTAATAATTGTCCTAAATGAGTCAATGTAATAATTAATCATATGAGTTTAAGTGGGTTTAGTTACTAATACATAATATGTGCCATGGCAAATTGTTTTTATCTGTTATTTGAAATTGTTTTTGTAAATCAAATTAATTTATTGATATTACAGTTAGTAATTCTTTCCAATTTGCAGAGTAATTTGGACTTATCCAATCTGCGAATGTTTTAGATATTGATGCTTTTATATATGTTTCTATTTCAGGAAAGTTTAATCCTCCCTGTTCCCATGGTCTGATATGATGTATTAAAGCTATTCTATTTCTTTTGGGAAACCATAAAAATGTAATTAGGCATGAATTTATTTCTTAAAGTATATTCCTTTCTGGTAACAGTTGTATTGCCAAGAATATATATAGGATCTTGGGCAGTAAAACCATTTTTATTAACTGTAGTCTATCTTCAAATGTTAATAAAATTTTGTACCATTTTTCCACAGAGATTTTAATTGTATTAATGACATTATTGTAGTTTTTTTGTGACTAATTCATTATTATCCTCGCATAACTCAATTTCTAGATATTTTAAGGTAGATTCTTGTTTCCCTATGATGTGATCCCCTTAGTCTGCAGTTCTTTTTTTATTTAAAAATAAACATTTTGATTATGATTCATTGAAATGAAGTCCTGAAGTCATGTGAAATTTGTCAATTAATATATCTATTTTTTTAAAGTTTATTTTGTATTAGATAATGTTAGTAATATGTCATCAGCAAATAACATTACTTTAGAATTATATTGTTCATAAACATCTATGCCTTTGATTTTTATATTAAGAATTGAATCTGCCAATAGTTCAATAGCCAGAGCAAATAGAATTGGTGACATGGGACATCCTTGTTTAGTGCCTTTTGTTAAATGTATAGATTCAGAGGTAAAAGGACCTAACTTAACATATGCAAAATTATTTGTATATATATATATATATATATATATATATATATATATATATATATATATATATATATATATATATATTCTTTAGGAGATGAACAAATGATGCAGAAAATTTAAATAGCATTAGGATTCTGAATAAATAGTATTAATTTAGGGAATCAAAGGCTTTCTCTATATCTAAGCCAATTATGAGTGTTTCTTTATTTTCTTTATTAACATAATTTATAAGAGAAATTATCATTTTAATATTTTCATGTGTGTGTCCATGATATGCAAATCCATTTTGATCATTATTTATTGTTTTGGATAGTAATATTTTCATTCTGTTAGTTAATATTGTCATACATATCTTATAGTCGTTATTTAATAATGATATAGGTCTATATGAGGTACAGAGGTTTGGGGATTTGTTTTCCTTTAGGATTGGTGTGATTAAGGAATATCTCCAAGAGGATGGTATTAAAGCTTGTGACTGAATTTCTAATAGAGTTTTATGGAAGAGAGATAGTATCTTTGAAGGAAAAAGTTGATATGTTTCCATAATTATGCCATCTATACCTGGAGCTTTATTATTTTTACCCTCTTTTATTGTATCTGTAATTTCTTTGTAGGATGTGGGTGCTTGCAGATCTAGTTCTAATTTTTCTGTTTTTTTTATATTAGAACATTATTCATCTAGATTTAATTGATCGATATGTATATTGTCTTTTTGGAAATGTTCCATATAGTGATTTCTATAGGCATCAAGAATGTCACCTATATCTGAGACATTTTTCCCTTTCTTTTCATGGAAGATACTTTTAATGTTATTAGCTTGTGATTGTATTTTGATTCTTGTAGCTAAATTATGTAGATATTTGGGAGAAGTGGCCAAGGTATTAATTTTTTAGTTTTTCTAAAGCTAAACTAGTTTTATGTGTTAGAATGTTGTTGTATTTATTGTTTAATACTTCTACTTTCTTTTTCATCTCCAAATAATTTTGATTTTTTTCAGCTTTTACTGACAAAAGTTTGGATTGTTGATCTAATAATTCAGTATCCCAGTCTCTATTTTTTTATACCAAGTTAGGGTTTTACCATATATGTAAGCTTTTAATGAGTCCCATATCATTATTTTATTTATCTCTGTGGTGTAATTAATATCTAAGAAGAATTGTAATGCAGATAATAACCAGGGTTTGAACATTGCAATTTTAGTTATATATGCTGGAATTCTGGAGTTAAAGATTAATGGTTTGTACCCATTTTGAAGTTTTAATAATAATGAATTGTGGTCTGAAAAGGGACAGGGAATGATTGAGAAATTAATGATTTTAGAGTGTAAGTCATAGGCAGCAAATATTTTATCTATTCTAGTTTGGGTACCAAATCTGTGATCTTGATGGGAAAAACAACAAAGATTTATCTTCTTTAAATTTGAAAGTATCTACAAGATTAAATGATTCTACCCACTTGTTTAAGGCTTTTGATACAGCAGATGTATGCAGCAGTCTTTTATTTGTAGTTTCAGAAATATCAAATATACAGTTAAAATCTCCCCCTAATATTAAGTTGCCTTTATAATTTTTGGAAATGAAATCCATGTTTTTTATTAACAGTTCCTGTTCCAATACCTGGCAACCAGTATAGATTGGCTAGGGTCCATATTCTGATATTATATTTAACTATTACTAATCCCATAAGGCCTTCTTTATCTTCATACTTATAAATTATTTATGGGTTAATCACATTTGTTTTCTATAAAATTGTTACTCCTTTTGTCTTTGTCTTATAAGTGGATTGTGCCAATATCATATATTCCTTAGAATTCCATTTGTAATTGTCATTTGTTTTGAAATCAGTTTCTTGAAGGAAGACAATTTGTGCTTTGTTCAGTTTTAAGTATTTCAGGAGATTTGATCTCTTGCTAGGATTGTTTAAGCCATTGGCATTTAAAGATAATAAAGTTAAATCCACCTTAGATTATTTAGATTGTGTATTGTTTGTTTTATTGGGACTATTAAACATTTTCCTCTGATAACTATAAAATATATGTTTGAGCTCTTAAAGGAAATTATCAGTTTTATACTTTTAAAGTTTACCAATAAAGTAATGTTTTGGTCAGGCATACTAAAAATGTTTTTGTGAAATAACATATTTAAATTAATAAATGTTAACAAAACTGAGATCTGCACTAGCCATGGAATGAAAATCATTCCTAATCTGATGGATAAACCTAAATCCATCAGATTATCACTCATACCCTGACAATCCAGAACATCTGAGCTCCATAAATTGAATTATCATATGGAGAATATTTGTAATAGGAATAAACAATATTTATATTATTTTGAACAGATATAGTACTATTGTAGATTAGAGAGAATTCTAATACAATATAAATGTCTACTTATTGTATAAGCAATTAACATTTACATGAAAGATAGATGACAAGCAATTCAATCATAGTAAAGTGGGATGTATCATATAAAAAACCTCAATAAAAGATTATAGCACACAGTCATTTAACATATTCACCCTTATTGATGAACCCTGGGATTCACAAATGGCTGGTTTCCGTGCAGGAACAGTGTAGCAGCTCCTGGATGGAAAATGGCCTCAGAGTGATGCAGTAAATTGCCATTTTCACATGCAGGAGTGGCCCTACACTGTTCCTGCACAGAAAGCCATGCAGGATGCAAATCACCTCATTTGCTGGTAAAAAACATGCAAATTAGGTGATTTTGTGATCCACGAAGCTGGCCTAACTCTGTGCAGGAACAGTGTCAGAGCAGAAATGTATTCAGTTAGTAACTGAATACATTTCTGTGTTTGAGCAAACGGAGGCAGGACAGCTCATGGAAAGCATGTATTACAGTCAAACACACATGCCAATGGCCAAACATAAGACCACTGGGATTAATAAATGTTTATTTTTTTTTTTAAATTAAACTTTTTCTTTTGGCCGATCATGACTGTTTAATCTTAGGGCAGCGGCACGCAAACAGGATTGTGCCAAAAATAACAAAAATGAGAAAAGTAAATTTTAAGATAATTCTAAATTTTTCCATTATAGTCAATGGCATGCAGAATGTAAACAATACCAGGGAGCACTGGTTGTCAAGGAGAAAGGTCCGACTAAGTGCAGTAATTAAGGATTTACACACTGGGGTATGTAAATGAGGGGAGTTATACTGAATCACAGATTTTCTCAAAGTGTCAGCTTGTACCTATCTGTGTAGGTGCAGCAATACAACAGTGCAAGTATAAAAGCTGAATGACTTCATAAGGGGGTGTGTCATGCTTGCTGTAAGCTCATTGGAGCTCTGTGGCCTTTGTTTGCCCTTAGTTCAGCACAGCTAAGAAAGGGGGTGTGTCTGAAGCTGTATTGTCTTATACCATGAAATTCAGAGTGTGTTCACATCCAGGAAGGGCCATTTCTGTATAAAAGTGCATACATTAGCTAAACGAGTGTGCGCGGCATGCAGTGGGCCTAAAAAAAACGAAAAAAAAAAAAACCCACAAGAAATAGCAGAACTGTTTACATTTGAGCCTCAGGGCTTAAATAGGGAGGAAGTGGGAAGGGGAAACAGCAGTAGGAAGGCAATCAAGGAGAAGTAGCATATCTGGCAGGTGGAATGTATCAGAATCAGCCAATTACACATGCAGCAGCCCAGCACACAAATATAAACTATGCAAACACCCTACAGACTGGTTATTCCCACAAACTCTGCATCACTGGTATACACAGATGGGGGATTTTTAACTGGCAAAAATAACTAAATATATTAGTGGCTGCTGCTGCTTTACTCCATCAATATGTGCTAGAGACTGAGGGTGGTGAGGAGGAGAATGCTGACAACCGATAGACAGTGAGGAGGAGGAGGAGAAGAGTGTACAGACCCAGGGTAACCTACCAAGGCCTACATGAGCTGGAGATAGTAGAGTGCTATAGGGTGGACAGGGATATTCTACAGCAAATCATTGAGCTGTGCCAGCCATGCCTTACACACAGAACTAATAGAGGAGAACCCATTCCAGTGGATACCAATGTATGTCTAGGCTTAATAATACTAGCCACAGGTACCTTGCAAAGACCAGCTGCAGATATCATGAGGGTCTCACAGGCATCAGCATCCAGGGTGCTTCACCAGTACCTGGATGCCATGACACAACATGCCAATGAGCACATATATTTCCCCACCGCCCATGAGGTTCTGACCATATAGCAGGATACCCGGAGGTAGTTGGTGCTATAGACTGCATGCACATCCACATCAAAGCACCACCCAGTGAGTGGGGCAGGGTCTACATAATCCACAAGGGCTTCCCATCCATCAACTGCCAGGTCATGTGTGATGCCCAGGGCAGTATCATGAATGCGTGTGCTGGCAGCCCTGAAAGCTATCACAACTCCCACATTTGGCATTGCTCACAGCTGTATCAGGTGTTTGCCAGGAGGGACATCCCATATGGCCATCTAGTGGGGGATGCTGGCTATGCACTGGAGCCGTGGCTGATGACACCCATCAGAAATGAACACACACAAACAAGAACACCATAATGAGGCACACTCACAAACCAGAATCATTGTAGAGCTTGTGTTTGGGATGCTCAATGGTTCCACTGCCTTGACATATCCTGTGGAGCCTTGCAGTACTCTCCAGCTACCTGTACACAAATGTTCATAGTATGTGCCATGCTACACAATATGATCCTACAGAAACAGCTGCAGCAGGAACAGCACGGGGCAGGGCCACACAGCCCGCCACCATTGCCAAGGCCAGCATAGGCATAGAGGGACTCGGGGGAGGAACATCCTTAGCCTGCCCCTGTAGGCAGAAGAAGGCAAGCACAGTACGCCCAGGCCTTGGCAAAGAAGCAACCTATAGCACACACACTGACACTGTAGAGACTCAGGGACTGATACCTCTCTCTGACTCGCACATACAGTAAAAGGAATGCCAAACATGACACTACCTGAGATTTACCATGTACAGGGAGTGTACTATGTGCATCCAACATAGTCAGCCCTCCAGCAATGTCCTCAATACTGGCCCAGCAACAAGGTAAGTCACTCTTCCTATCAATTACTGAATGTAGCAGTATGTTCTCATACTTGTATGTATGATATGGATGCAAGCATGCAAGGGAATTGGGTGGCTGAATGGGACAGCAGCAGACAGCTATATGAGACAGCAGAAAATTCATAACAAATACTGTTGTCAACATACTCGGCAGCACTACACAAGGTGACAACCCCCACTGCAGTACACATGCTGGCTCAAAGAACTGTGGGTGTCAATAGGTCACACACATGGATGTCAATGAGGGTCACATATCCACCACCAGTCTCACCCAGCAGGACAGGTGTAGATGACCATGAAGAAAGGCTGGGCTAGGGCCCCCAAATGATAGTAATGGTGAACAACCCCCCCACCAGACCTACACAGACAGACATACTACAACAGGTCTGGCAGTTGCATTCTAGTTCTGAAGGGTAAGAAGTCTGAAACTGAAATAGATGTCATTAAGATCTAACATGTGTACTCTACTGATATTCCTCCTGTCTGCATGATAGGTCATGATACAATATGAAATGGAAGCCAACAGAGTAACCGAAATACCAGCACAGTCATATCAAATGTCAAAGTCTGCAGGTGTGCACCCCCCCACCACAATCCCATGTAGATTTGCAGTAACAGATGGCCTGAAGCTCTCTCAAATGGCCTATAGTCCTCTGGCAAAGGCCAATGCCTCACCCATAGTGCCAGTGTATGGAAAGTCAGGCGGTCCCAACTAAAAACCTAACAGTAAACAGAAAACAAATGCAAGGCCATGTTGACAAATGCCAGTAGCAGGGCTCCCCATGTCCTACTGCAAGGACTGTGGATCAGGCCATAAATATTAATGGGATAAAGGCCAAACTATAGGGATACCTATGAGATATTGCTTACATAATGTTAGGTGGAGGAGAGACTAACAGAGGGGGGGGTGTGTACAAGCATGGATGTCATGGACTATGTGAAATATGAAACTCCAATGTCCACCCATACTACTTCTGACTGCAAGCCCATGAATTAATAGCCACAAAACTGCTTGTAACCCACAATGTGAAGGTAAACTGACCAGATATACAAGTCCTGGCTCTGGATAACCTAGGTGTATCTGTACAGCTGAGAGGTATGGCCCCAACAGGATATGGCCATTCCATGAAGTTGAGAAAAACACAAGGAGGGGAAGTGCAGCCAGCATAGTAACAAGGTGCTGCACCATTTACACAGAACCAGTGGTCTATTGCCTCTAGCTACCCCTTCACAATGGCAGGTGTGTGCCAGAATGTGTAGTCTATATGTCTCAGAATATTGGTCTCAGCTTCATTCATCTTGTATTTCCTGGTAAATAACTGTGAGCAAAGAATGCTAACTGTCAGTAGTTGATGACATGACACATCACAGTGTAAAATACTACATATGTCAGAATATCTATGCTACAACCAAACATGTGACACAAGCAGCACAGACATCAATAGTTGCAGTATTCCCTGTATAATAAGCCAATTGCATGTCCATATTGGCATTGGTAACCTATCTACAGATATCCTGCAGAAACAGTTTGCTAGGTGTAGCTGTAGCACACAAAGCCTTGAACTGGAGTCCAACCCTCTCTGGAATGGATGCACACACGCAATATAGAAGGTCATACCGGGCATGCTCCTACACTTAGAAAAATGAAGCCCATGTCTCACAAGACAGTGGACTACAGATATTGGTTATTTGCAGCTGTCTGCGCACACACACCAAATTGTACACCATTGATACTTCGCACACACACAGATTGGGTTGGAATACACACACATATAGAAGGCCAACATAATATAATATGTCAAACATGCACACACAGAGATGTGGGGAAGAGAAAGACATAGCGACAGAGAGAATCCCATTATGAGGACTGTCCCGCCCACTACACATCCCATTTGCCTATATCACATAATGTGCTGGTGTAATTCACTGTAGAAATACCTTTGGTTAGCCCTCAGCCCATAGTGTCAGTGGTGCTTGTGATAACTGTGTAACACTACAGTACAAATAGGTATCCATGTAGCAGTTGTAATCTCAGTCCTGTCAAATGTAAAGTTGTGTGTGAGTGTGTGTGTGTGTGTTTCTAGATGAATGTGGTTGAGGCCATTCACACTCACTAAATCTCCTGTAGCCCTCCTTCAGCACTGCTGCTGATGTCACTCACCTTCAAAGGTACCTTTGGAGAGCTCTCCAATATATAAGCTCTGTGGCGCTTGCGATAACTGCATAATAATATAGGGTAGCAAACTAGTTATGTAGGTGCTCTAATACTGATCATGGCAACTGTGTAAATGTGAGAGTGGGTGTGTTTCCTTGTAGACACCTGATTTTGTGGTCATTCATAATTACAACACTTCCCTTACCCCTCCTTTAGCACTGCTGCTGATGTCACCCACCTTCAAAGATACCTTTGGGCACCTCTCCAGCATATAAGCTCTGTGGCACTTGCGATAACTGTGTAATACTATAGTGTAGCAAACTAGTTAGATAGGTGTTCCAATCCTGATCCTGGAAACTGTGTAAATGTGAGTGTTTGTGTGAGAGAGTGTGTGTATCCTTGTAGAGACCTGATTTTTGTGTTCATTCACACTTACAATACTTCCCATACCCCTCCTTTAGCACTGCTGCTGATGTCACTCACCTTCAAATATGCCTTTAAAAAGCTCTCCAGCATGTAAGCTCCATGGCATGTGTGATAAATGTGTAACAATGTAGTAGTAATAACTACATAGGTATGGGTTTGAATCTCATCCCTGCTAAGTGTTTGTTTGTATACATATATGTATGTCTGTACCGCAAAGATTTTGGCCACATTTACACCCAGTACACATCTCAGTGCCTGACTTTAGCAGTCCTCCAGATATCATCCACCTTAGAAGTACCTGTTGGCAACCCTATGCCATGTAAGGTCAGTGGTGCATGTGGTAAATGTGTAACATAATAGTTCAAAAAGATAGTTAAATAGAGGTTTAAACTTCACCCCCTGACAAATGTGTGTGTAGGGTAAAATATTTTTGGGATTCTCCCACCCACTACATCACAAAATGCCAGTATTTACAAGGGTTGGTGATGTTCCTCACCTTAGAAGTACCTTGGGACAGCATACATCCTATAAGCTCCATGGCATGTATGATAAATACAGTACACTGTAACAGCAATCTTTTGCTAGGTAGGGGTTTGAAACTCAGTACTGGCAAGTGTGTGTGTGCCTGTCATCAGTATCCTGTGTGGGGGTTGGTGTGACTGTGTAATAACAAGATCCATTGCAGGGCAGATTTTGCTAAATTAATTATGTTGAGGACCTAGTATATGTCACAGTGTCCACATTACAAGACCAACAGTTATCAAACACCATAGAGATTTGTGTAAACAACCCACAGACCTAAATGTGACAGTATGGATTAGTGAACAATATAGGCAACCCTTCTTTTAATCAGAGACCACTCTACACTCACGTATCATACACAAACACACTTGGCTAGGCAACAACCACTATATTGGTAGTTCCCCTGCATATTGCTTCAGAGATAGTACCCATGGTGTGATTGCAGTGGACTACATGCCTGTTGACCACAACAGTGTCACTGACAGCAGAAAGTACTTTGATGTGTTACATCTCCTGACTGTGTGTATCCAGCAAGTAAAAGCACATGGCACCCTGTTCCATCCCCTCAGTAGCCCAATCAATGTGTACAGTGGACCTTTTGCCATGTTCCCAACTGGATGCCTGCACCAACTGTAGAGTCTGCAAGCGTACCCCACAAAGGGAATACCATGCCTTATACACATGCCCTGTATGGACAGATGCCAATAACTCCACTGAATACCCATATCATACTGTCAATGTAGATACAATCACTACCTCAGTTACATAGTCAGGTCTCACCAAATGAGGTCAGGAATGCTACATCAGAAGATACCAATCTGTCCACACAACATACCCCAGAGACCTCAAGCACACTTCCACATGTCAAAGAACATGCATGTGGGACATGTTCACAACCCAGACACTGTCCATGTTATGGAATATACATCACAGACATGGGGAAGGAGTGCACATCACTGGCCACCCAGAATAGAAACCTGGATGACTGGATGGGGAATACAATACCCACCCCTGGGGACTATACCATTGACTATACAACTGAGCCACACTGGGGACTCTTGTCATGTGGCCTGATGCCAAGGTATTCCCCTTGGGCTAGCCTTGTAGAGCCTTCAGGCCCATTCACCTACTACACACCTATAAGGCAATGAACCTATGGATATCAGTACTGGCAAGTGTGTGTGTGTGTGTGTGTGTGTGTGTGTGTGTGTGTGTGTGTGTGTGTGTGTGTGTGCGTGCGTGTGTGTGTGCGTGTGTGTGTCTGTGTGTGAATAGTAATCCCAGTGTGTTTGGTTGATGAATATCCTCTGTGGCTGTGGTTATTAGCAATCGGAGGTGTGTCCAAACCAGAACATGTACCATTCTTCATTCTACAACAGATGTTGGACATAAATATGTACCTATGTACAACCCTCAGCCCTATAATCTGTGAGGCATATACAATCACTGTGTTACAGACTGGGAATTACCATGCACATACTATACCCTGCCTATGACATGGTGGATATGTCACCACACTGCCATACCCTGTGTCCTTGATACAGGGCCACATCCTGGTGACACACAGATGCCTAGAACGTAAACGGGATACAGCATGTGAGAACACATTCATTCAGCACTTCACTTGTGGGGGGAGAGGGGTAAAGCTGGCATTGAATGTGTTGCCAATACTGTGGTGAATATCTGTTGTCTCAGGATAGGTATTAGCTTTGTGCAGCAACTCGCAGCACTTGTGTTTAATGCTGTGGAGGTTGTTGATGTAACTATCAAGCCGTTGTGACTGTTGTCAGTGTCTGCTGCATCTCTGCCACCATAGCTGGCTGTTGCAGACTCCACTAGGGATCCAAAGTTGTGTTTGAGTCTACTAAGGGAGTTCAACAGTCATGGGACATCACCTTTCCCTGCAACAGTGTCCTCCATCTGATGTGCACTTTAGTAATGTCAGGGGATCATCACATTGTCTCCCAGTGTTTGGAGGGCAGTGTCTGGGTTCTGTGGGCACTGGCTAGCACCATGCATTCATGTACCTGTTTGTACAGTGCCTATGTGTATGATTCCACAGTCATGCAGTTACATCCCATTGCCATGGGTGCAGTGAAGACATCCATCTCTGTTTTCATGGCTGCAAAGTCAGCTTTGGGGAGTTTTCCCAGGTGATTATCTTTGTGAGGGATGTGGCTTACATGTTGATTTCCATGTTGATTACAGCCTGTGTGAATCTCACCATTCAGTGATTTACATCTGGGGATGAGCAATGGTCCCATATTTAAGTGGTAAACACAGGACAAGGTTGCTGCATCCCCTACCAGGGGTCAGTATGAGCTGGTCTAGGGCATTGGAAATGAATCCCAGAAGTGTTGAGCCACTGTACTGGTGATTGGCTACATTCCCCTGGTGATGGAGCAGTAGTTGAAGACTCATACTATGTCAGTGTTGCATTGGACCATCAAAGATGGCAGGGTGTTAAGGAATGTGCATTGACAGTCTAGGGACATAGATGTGGACCCATAGCAGGCCATGGTCTGGAATACACTATTACCCTAAGGCAGTTGTACTGGAAGTATTTCCAATGCATTATGATGAGATACTAGTCTGGAGGTGTTCCCATCCATAATGAATATGGAGACAACATCACCTGTGCATGTGTAGTGTGATCTATGTTTGGAGGCTGACAGCTGTGGAATGCATCATAGCCTGATACTGCAGGTCTGTTGTCTGCTGCTGTGAACCACCTCTCCATTACAGCAGCCATGTGTCCTCCACTCCAACAACTGCTATGAGTGACTGCATCCTGACAGTTAGATGTCCACTGTTGAGCAGCATGACCCTCAGACAGCATACATGTGTAGCTGTTATGGTGGTAATAACATTAGGAATACTGCTTAATAAGGCACCATAGGGGTGCAACCTAGCGGTGACAGATGTAGGACATCTGTGGCACGTTATTGGGTTCTGGAAATCATGCCATCCCAAGCAGAGAGGTCCTGGATCCCCTGAGAATGACAAATGACATATAAGCCAATGTTGCAGTCAACCATCTGTTGATAGTACCACAGTATCATTCTGGGTGACAGCCATACCTCTCAACTGTACAGATTTTCACAGAATGTCCAGATGTTTGCCTCATATTTTTGGTGTGTTCCTCCTAAAATCTGTACCCTTCTGGCAAATAGCTGAGAAGTGAAGTCATTAAATAGGTTCATAGGTTCATAGATTAGTACTAGGCTATCTGCCTTTTAGGCCATTTTAAGCCTAGCCAGTTATCCCATGTGAGAATCAAACC
>NC_056741.1:1850532045-1850539545 GCF_019279795.1 Protopterus annectens
CATATTCAGCCTTACAGGATATCACCTGTGAACTTATCTGCTTGCTCAGATATACGTGGACTTGCTTCAGTGTTGTTGCCTGCACCTATGTGTCCCTGTACAGCCAATGTAGCAACCTATTATGTGGTTTGTGTAATGCTGCTGTCCACCAAAGGGGATTACTCTACCTTGGTGGATGCTGGATACACAGGTCAGGTACTGCTGTGTCCATATAGCTGCAGTGGATTTCAAGGGTATACACCCCTGATACACTGCCTGGTATTTGTGCAAATGGAACATGACACCACAATAACTAATTTCATAACAATTCCCACCTGTAGTGTGTCCTATAGCCTGTACAATTCAATTGAAAACATAACAATCTTGCCTGTGGAAACATATGGAAATAATACTCAGTACAATAAGCCAGTTGAATGAGCGTGCACACCCGTAAACTTGTGTATGGACCTCTTGAGATGGTTACAGCATTCATCCGTCTTGGTCTGGACTCTAACATCATGGCACATCTTAACTTGGCAATAGTTGCTCACCTTCCTAGAAACACCTTTGATTGTATTTCAATGGAATTGTAGAGGTTAGGGGTCATATTCAAGATGTGAAACACTATGAAATGATCTTCTGTGGTCTGAATGTCATACAGCACACAAACCTGGCATTTCAACAGGGATGTGTACACTTTTGATAGCCACTGTAAATAAGTGATGATATAGCTGGTAGTGGTAGGCATGGGCAGAGGGTCATAACACAGGTGGACACTTCTCTGATTAATACCTGATAATCATGCCTACTCCAGTACCCACATCAGTGTCAGGGCAATGCAACCACCAGTAGCTCTGCACATATATGTCTGTTATATACACTGACACTGATATTACACACCTGCAACATGCACAACCTATTTACCTGACTGCTTGAAATCCATGTGATTAGTTTGTGCCTTTCAGCTGAACATATGCATACATACATGTGCTCAGGGGATACCTGGTATACATTTCTGTTGAATGTAAGTCTTGCGCACTGTATTTACAGTCTTGCTGCTCAATCATACATCTCAACCCATTATAGCAGTACATCTGGACAATGGCACACATAAATGAGTTTCAAAGGGGACATTAATATTGATATAGTATTAATATAGCTGCACCATGCATTAGTACGTTGATTGCACAGTAGGGTTTGACATCACTGTAATAACCTGGAAGATGTCCAACAGTCATAAGGAGGCTATTATATTACAATGCCATTACTCTCAGACCTGCCAATGGTTTGACTGACATAACACAGGTATATGTGTATGTGACTACAGATATCAGTCACAAATGTGCTAATTGTCCAGCAGAACACTGTACAGTTGAATGATATTAATTCAATATATCACATGCAGTTCAACACACATCTGCAACAGTACTCTACTATGCACATGCCCTCTATAGGTGTCTTAGCTTTACAAGGCAAAGATGTGTCATACTCATAATCACGGGTAACACGGATATGGAAAACATTCCATTAACTGGCCAAGCAGTGGTACAGTCACAACTGTTTGATAGACACCCCATGCCATTGTCATATATAAGCTGTCCTTTCCCAGGTGAGTTAGGCTGTGATCCCACCTCACAACCTCTCAGAGCATCACATCTGGACAATGCCTAAAATGATGGGGGGATAAATAGGGACAGACTTCAAATATACCTGTTACAAACATAGGAAGTTTGTAGAATGATACATTTAGCATTACAGTGAATATTCTTAAGGGTGTGGAGTCTTAAACTCAAGTGTTTGTCATTACCTGATGACTTCAATCCTCAGCTATTTGCCAAAAAAGTACAGATCTCAGGAGGAACAGACAAAAATACATGATGGTAAAATGTGGACATTTTGTGAGGATCTGTGCATTTGAGAAGTATGTCTCCCACTGCAGAGAGGGCCAGGTGCTATGGCCATAGCAGCTGTTTAGCTGGACATTAGTACAGCATGTCTTGTTGGGACATATATTCCTCCAAATCATATTTACCATTATTACAGACCAAGTACTACATTCAATTACATGCTTACAGGTTCCACTTACATTTTTTTCTTTCTTCTCTTTTCCACTTTATGTTTAATTTATTTCTCTCTCTCTCTCTCTCTCTCTCTCTCTCTGTGCACTACAGGGATAAAGCTGGTTTGAATAGGTGGCATCATGGCTTTTGTAGGTGATGCTCATGACCAGGTGATGGCCTGTGCACCTATTGGGGTTCCCCACTTGCTAACTGCATGCAGAGCAGCTGTGTAGTTCTTCCAACAGCCAATGTCATGGCAACACACTCCTATAAATGAGTACTCCATGTGGGCTTTGGCCATTTCCTTTACTTGTGAGGAAGACATCCTAGAGTTGTGTGAGCTACTACCTCTTGCAACAAGACTTGTAGAGACAAGCCAACTAAATTGTGGGGATGGTTCAAGACTTACGAGCAGAATGTGAGGATTGCTGTTATATGTTTGGAAATCTGCTAGTTTAACAGGGTGTATCTGCACATGCTACTTATGCATGGCTTTCAGTTTGACAAATTTCTGTCTCTGCATAGCTCTCAACTGTAGGGCCAGCCACATAATGGCCACAGATTAGTCTATTATGTATGGGCTGTTCCCCAGACTGGTGTTGTCCTTGGCAAATCAGCAGCATACTCTGGTGATTGCATTATGTAGATGGTAACATCCATTTGTTTTTCTGAGTTTATATCCCTCAGAAAAGATATGTTACAACAAACCTGTAACACCAGCAACTTTCTCAGTGTATAACAGCAATATTTCATATATGGCTTTGTATTTGGGCTTCTGTCCACCAATTATGTCAGCCTTTGTCCAGATGTCATACAGTAGTAGGTGAACAGGTATACTGGTCTATCATTATTTAGTGCTGTAATTCCTGCTGAGGGGAATGGCAGGGAAACATGTTGAAGTCTATACATTCAAGAGGTAGGTGTATAGAGAATGGTCCTAGATGGCCTTGTAACATATTTTATGTGGGGGACAGTAACACATGTTTTAAAACTAGGCTGTTAGAACATGTCAGACATATTACTGATAAGAAATATGTCAGTTCTATACTGTACATTTGAATAAATAACACCACAAGGACAGTAGTGGGTCTCAAGGTACTGTTTCTGAAAATGTCTGTTCCTCAGTGTGATGAAGCATTCATAAAAGGACAATTGTTATGTACAGACGTCAATGTATTAATATTAGCTGTGATAATTTATCCCGTAGGGGGTTAAATGATGAGTGTAATTGGAGGCTGAATATTCAATTTTGTAATTAGGTGTTAATTGCTTCTTGAGATTAAGGTATGTATTTCTGGTGATGTTTACTCCTTGAAGGCGTTGGCCAAGACATCAGAGTATAATAAACATGTATGAATTACTGGCTGGTTGTATTTTTCTTTGCTATGTTAGAAACTTCTCTGTGTGGAAGAGTTTTAGTCCATATATTTCTAGTTAATCACTGTATATTAATCAGATCAGACAATAGTAGCAGAAGTAGCGAACATAAACTCGTCTTAAGTCAAAACAAAACAAAAAATAATAATATAAAATATATAATTGTACAGCATTACTAAGTATTCAAAAGTAATCCAAGCAAGGCAGGCAGTCTGTTTCCAGTCAAAAATCCTTTATTAAGTACACAGACAAGTGATCCAAGTAAAACAAAAATAGAGTAATAATTTCCTCACAAGCTTTTGAAATATATATATACTTTTTATCAGGCATGGGAGTGGTTTATTGTGCTGTAAAACAAAGTGTTATTGGTACACATGTTAAATTCACATCCCTTCCCCCATCAGTGTGACATTCGAGCTGGTCCTGCCCTACTTAGTAGCTGTCATAATAATATATAACCCTTATGTACTTTAAATAAAATTTATAATTATGTGGTACCTTTTATTTAACCAGATTATTAAGTAGATTATTAAGTCTGTGATTTTATCTAAGACAATATACTACATGGCTGGGAATATATCAACCTTAGTTCATTTGGCAATCAAAACATATATATACATATATACATATACATTTTGCATGTAAAAATCAATTTCTATTTTCATAACCTATTGTTAACAAAGATCACTTTCGTCTTTCTAGACTTCTTCAGGTCTGTGTACAAGAAACCTAAAAACAAGCTATAAAAATATATATAATTGTATAATTAGTTAGTATTGTTACTACACATCATTTTGAATAAAGTGGAAAAAATAACCAAAAAAAAAAAAAAATAAGAAAAAAATGTATGTATGATGATGGAAACAAAATATACACTTAAATTTCAAGTGATTCAAAATGGTATTTAAAACCAATTTGTAGAATAAAATAAAATTAGTTATGTAAACAATGTGGCAATTTTCTAAGTTCCAGTGCGCTTTTAATTGGACAGTAGTAGTTTAGTCCAGGCTTCCTAAAAGAGTTCAGCTTTAATTGCCACATGAGTTCATGTTTCTCCAGAATATTCAGGATGTCTCCTTCAAGATCACCCATGTCTATGCGATCCAGGATCTGGAACTTAAAACCTGTGTGTCTTTTATGAAGAGAAAGGGTTGGGCTAGTGCATTATTTTTACATCCAGAGTGGATTTCTGACAGGTGACATGACATCCTATGCTTGAGTTTATTTACAGTCTTGCCCACATAGAATGCATCACATTGATTGCACTGTGCCCTGTAAATTACTTTTGTAGTGTTACAGTCACCCCCTGCACTGGTTTTAATGATCTTCTTTAAATAAGGGCAATACAAACTATCACCTTGCTGTATAAATATACAAAATATACAATTGGTTTCACATCTTTTTGTGCTTTTCACATATGGTCTAGGTTTAAATTCAACAAAACTTCTAATGTCCCTGGCCTTCCTATAAACAAATGATGGGGTTTCACTTGAGATGTTAATCAGAAAAGGGTTTCCTGTGACAATGTCCCAGTTTTCTTCAATAATATTTTTGATACTGTGATAATCCAAAGTGTATGTCAGGATGCAGCTATTTTTTGCATTTGTTATTCTCTGTGGAATTACTTAACATTTTTTCTACTGGGGAGGTGGAGTGAAGGTGCTTCAGTCTTTTTCAGTTCTATAATGGGTTCCAGGATGTCTTTTAACATCTGACTTTCATAGCCTCTCATTAGAAAATCATTCTCTAAGTTGTTCAGGTTTCTCAAAAATGGTTCCATCTCTGTGGTAATTCTAGCTAATCTATAGCCTTGGGACTTCACTACATTATACTAGTTTTTGTAGGATGTAGACTTTTACTATGGAGTAATAAGTTAACCCTAGTTGGTTTTCTGAATAGATCAGTGGTGATTTTGTTATTGTTGGTGTCCTTGAAAATCTGCATATCTAAGAAAGTGGTTGAAGTACAGATATGGGAAGAGGTATACTTTAGGAAGAGGGTTGTTTGATTGAGGTAAGTGATAAAATCTCCAAGCAGCAAGGTGTCACCTTCCCACATAATAAAGATGTCATCAATAAAACGTAAATAGCATGTGATATGCTGCATGTAGTCTGTGTTTAACACAAAGTCCTCCTCCCATTTGCCCAGGCTATGTTAGCTATGCAGGGAAACATGGCAGCCCCCATTGCTATACCAGTTTTTTGTTTGTAGTGTTTGCCATCGTAAGTAAAAAAATTGAAGTCCAGTACAAGATTAATGAGCTTGCTTAACTTTTGCAGTTGTGAGTGTGTACCCTGATTATGTTTCTTAAAAGAATCCATAGCTGCTGTTATACAGTAATTGTGAGGGAACACTGTGTACAAGGATTCCACATCAATAGATAATAAAATGCTGTCAGCTTCCACTGTAATGTTTTTTATTTTCTTCAAAAAATCCATTGAATCTCTTATGTATGACTTATTCTTTTCTGCTAGAGGTTTCAGCAAGTAATCAAGGTAAATGGCTGTGGCATCAGTAAGGGAACCTCCACTTGCTACCACCGGTCTATAAGGTGGGTCTTCTCTGTTCTTGTGTGGCTTTGGTATTCCAAAAAAGTAAGGTAAACGTGGGCATGGGCTCCATAAATAATTATAAAGATTTTCAGTGCTAAGTTTTTCTTCCCATAATGTGGTGAGATTAGTGTTCCGTAAATCATATGCTCTTTTTATGTCATCTATGGTAAATAACTCATAAAATCTGTTATCCACCAGCATGTTCTCTATCTTTTGGTTGTAGCTAGTGGTATCAGTCACAAGTATACCTCCTCCCTTATCTGCCTTCATTACACACCTGGATTTATCATTGCCTAGATCAAGCAATGCTTTTCTTTCTCCCTGTGTTAAGTTATAAAGTTTTTTTCTTAGGAGGTTTATTAAGCAGTGTCCTGATATCCATCTCACATTTCACTTTGAAAGCAGGTAGTGTTTGATGTAGTGGTGGACAATAGCTGCTAGGCCTTTTTATAGTTTCATCAATAGGCTTATTGTCAATGTCATTACTTTTGCCATGAAACTTTACCCTTAAGTTGAGCTTCCTCACAAACATTTTAAGATCTATCAGTACCTGAGCAACCTCACTCCTACAGCTTGGTACAAAAGTAAGTTCTATGGACAACACACATTTTTCCTCTTCAGTCAGTGCTTTAACAATGTGGTTGCAGATAAGTGGAGCACCTGTTATTGTGGCACCTGTTGTTGTTGTTATTGTACCTGTTATTGTGGCTGGTTCCTCTTTCTGAGCCTGGGACCTGGGTTGTAGTCAGGGTTCTAGTCAGGATTGCCCAGGTATTGTATTTTCCTCACCCCTGTCCACTGTTTGGTTCGCCTGTCTCCCTGGGAGTTTGTGGATAGAGTATGAGACCTCTGGAAATCCTCCTCTGCTTTCTGGAATCTTGGTGGGTTGTAGTAGTATTCCTCGCTGTGGCTGTGGTATGGGGGGACCTGGTAAGAGGGACAAGCTCTGGGGCTCTGGTGGTGGTTGTCGTTCTTGTTCTGGTACTGGTGCTGGTGCTGGCTTTGGTATTGATGTGGTGGTTGATGTCTGTGCTGTCAATATTGGTCTTCCTGAAGAAACTGGTCTCTGTGAAGGTGCTGCTGCTCCTGGATTGTCTTGTGTTCCCGGTTGTCCTGGTAGTCCTGTAATTCTTTCTGTAAAACTCTCTGTCAGTTCTGGTTGCTACTGTGGCTTATGTTCTTGTCCTGATCCTTCTGTGATGTCAAAGGCTTTTGCGGAGTGTTGATAGCCAAATGGGATTGGGATTGTGGGGACTGAGATGTTGGAGGGGCAGTCTCCTGGTGGTCCTATATTGTGCCCCTGTCTGGTTTTGTGCGAGGATCTCCCCTGAAAAAATCCCGTTGAGGTCTGCTGGAACGGTTATACTTTCCCTTATATCCCCTGTAATAACTAAAACCTTGTCTGTTGTTGTTATTATTATTGTACCTCCTAGTAAGTCTCGCAGGATCACCTTTGTCCAGTTGATCTTGTTTCATTTTATTAATCTTTCTTTCTTTAATGGACTGCTCATATCCTTTCCCTCTTTCTTTAA